>NC_044274.1:69698271-69838349 GCF_003957555.1 Calypte anna | reverse complement strand
ATGAGGACCTGTTATTCTGCAGGCTGTTCCAGTTCTGATGTCCAAACAGAACATTTCTCCAAATGGAGAGCAAACACTGTCCAGGTTCACAGAGACCTTTTTGCCTGTGTGTTGATACTTTTTTGAGTCTTTTTTCTGTTATGACTGAAATGAGTGCCTGTGGAAAGCAACTGCAGCTTCCCCACCTTCAGAAGCAAATCCTCAAGCCTGGCCTCAATAGAAACATTTCCAAAAATTCTCCTCTCCTGCAGCAGCCCTGGCTCTTTGCCCCCATTATTCCCACTTTCTTTTTTGTGGGATGTCTCCCACTGTGGATGCTCCCAAGAACTCTGCCCTGGTAGTGTGGATGGTGCCAATTTTTTCAGATTAGTGGGCAGTGGTATCTGCTTTCCTTGGCTGGCTCAGAAGAGGCAGAGAGATACATCCTCACAGTCAAAAGTCTTTTAACTTGTCCACCACCCCAGTGTGAGCTCCATTGGCCATTTCCCTTTTTTCCCTTTTCCAGTAAACCTTGGTCACTGCTGGCACTGCCAGATTGAGAGGAGAAGGGATCAGGGCTGGAAAGAAAAATGGATTAACACAAGCCCTCTCGAAGCTCTGAGGAATATCCAAGTGGTGGGGATGAAAAGCAGAGACCAGAGTGGTGTCAACAACTGATTTTTTCACAGCTTTCAGTGTTTACAGACTTTATTCTCCCAGTGTGAAGGACATCAGGGAGTTTTCTTCTCACTTGATGTTGCTCTCTTCTGTGAGCCTGACCTTTTCTCCTTCCAGCTCTATCTTCTCCCCATCCAGACCCTTCAATTTCTTAGAGGTCTCCTACGTATAAAAGCTCTTTGTCACCTCTCTTTGTTTATGTAACTTTCCAGGACATTTCGACCCCTATAATTTTTAGTACTTTTTGTCACCATTTATGCCTGGAACTTCTAATAGTTGTGCTGGAATGGAAATTTCTACTTTTTATTGTAACCAAAGAAATGATTTTGAGCTCACACCTCTCTCTCTTCTCCCATAGTATTTGTTGGTCAAACGAGAGATTATAGCTTTACCTACAAACCTTGCTTTTCTACATTTGCAAAACAGGTATCATCTAATGACCTTCCAAAAGTGTTCAAGTGTACATGAAGGTGTGGTGCTAAGTTGAAATTTCCAACAGTCTTTGTAGCTGGTACACGTTTTCTGCTGATTTGAGTTTAATTTGCCCAAAGTGCTTTCAAAACTCTGAACGATGAGATATTCTGCTACAGATACAGGGCAGGGAGAACTGAGAAACCAAAGGGTAATGCAAGTTCACAGCTCTGCATTTGCCACTTTTGCACCTCAGAGAAGACTGCTGGCTCAGAAAAAATGATTTCTGAATTTCAAGGCCCAAATATAACCAGCATTACACCCAAAATTATGGATTTTCAGGAAATTGTCGTCTGCTTTATTTCAGTTTTATTTCAGTATCCAAACCTATGTGCATGAGCCCTGAGCCTCAAGAGGATACATATTTTTGTCTTTTCTCCATTTTGTGATGGGGCAGTGGTACAGCAGCATCCTTTCCCACCTTTCCAAATACATCCTACATCATCAGTAAACCACACTGTCTTATATCAAACCCTACAATGACTAGCAGAAAAGAGAGAGTTTAGGGGTGTGAAGAATCTAGACTTTTACAGCTGCTTTGGATGTTTTTTCCTGTTGATCACCACAATGAGAGACCCACCAGAAGATTTGGGCAGGTTAGCCCCACCTGGAGCCCCCTCTGTCCACTACCATTATCTTATGTTAAGTCCTGCACTTACTGCACATCCAACCCTGAAGCTGAGGAGCACTTTCTGTCACTCCAGCATGTCCTGAAGATATTTTCCTTCACTGCAGTAGCAGAGAAGAGGTACATAGCTAAGACTGGCAAATAATGAAACTAGAGAGGAAGGAAGAACACCTGCTTTCTGGCTTGTTATTATTTTTGTTTGTTTGTTTGTTTTAATGTTGTGCAGTTGTGTTTATTTTTTTCTGATTTATTTTTTTCCTGGGAAGGGGTGGGAAAACATTAGTGGATATAACTTGAACAGGAACCTAATCCTTGATTTTGACTCATGCAGCTGAATCCATTCTCAGTTTAAACTTCTGGAGCTCTGCTCATGACATGAGCAGAGCCCTTCACTTGCATTACTTCTTTGTAGTCCGTGTTGGGCAATTCTTTATCCTGTTGCATTTGAAATGCTTAATAGGCTCAGTACAGGAGAACTGTGCTGTGTATCTTTATGTATATTTTTTCCTTACATTTTCTGGTTGTTTTTTTTTAAGCCTGTTTCACAGGATCTGGTGCTATGGCAATGCTGATGCAGTCATGATGCTAGCAATCCTGACAGCCAAAGGACTGGAAATCTTCAAGAACTGATGAATATGAAACCATATTTCCAGTTGAAATGAAAGAGCAAATTCTTCATGCACACCTTGGGTAGTCAGGTAGATAAGGACAAGTATTTGGGGTCCTTTCTCTAGGGCACTACTCACACATTCCAGTAGTCAAAATGCCATAACTGTTTGCTCCAGAAAGGCTGCATTTGGGGGTGGGGGGTTTTTGGGCAGGCACAGCTTTTATGCTGTTGCTAGGTGAATTTGTATTTGCCTTTTGCAGAGAGAAATGTGAGAGTTCAGAACTGCAAGGCAAACTCCATCACATTTCTAAGCTGGAAATCTCCATTTTAAACCTGCTCATGGCCTGGATGAGGTGCTTTGTTTCTTTATCCCTCTGGACTTGAAACCAGAAGATAAAGAACATTTTGTGTGTTCACTACTTTCCAGTATTGAAGTTTTCTATATTGGAAAGGCTTATTTGGCCACTGGTCCCTTGGCTTCTGGCAGGAGGTCAAGCGTGGCTTTGAGCTGTCTAGAAGTCACCTCTATCACAGAGGTGACTTGGTAAGGTATGAATGGAGGATGAATCATCTCTTGGCACACAAATCCATATATTCCATTTAGTTTCTGCTCTTCAGTGGTGCTCAGAGGCTCCTTCAGCAGTGGTGTTGCCAGGGCTCTTTTCTGTCTGCATTACATATCTGCAGAGATCAGCAGGCAGGGAGCAGTTCTTGTGCAGCTTCTCCTAAGACTGATGGAGAGTTGTCAGGAAAATAAAGCTTAGGTTTCCTAACTTGGTGTAATTGGCTTTGGGGCTAGCTGTGTTAATGTCACTGTCATGGTTTAACACTGTCCCTGCAATTAAACCGAATAACAGACGCTCTCTATTAATGTCTCTCTCCTCCTTGATAAAGAAAGGAGAGAGAATAAGGGAGAGAGACTGATGGGTTGGAAACTAAACTACACAACTTTAATGAAACAGTAATGATAAATAGGAAAGAATTACTAAATATATACAAATATACAGGAAAATGGATACCACATTCATCCCCCCCCTGCCCCAGTAACTCTCACGTCACCACCGAGGCTGTAGGGCAGCCCTGGGGAAAGTCCAGGCTGGACTCCTGGAGTCAGCAGCAGTCGGGAACTGGAGGCAGGAACACACAGATATGGGCTGGGATGGATCAGGAGCACAGGCAGAGGAACGGACGGGATTCTTCCAGGATGCCGGGTGAAGGAAGGGAAGCAGGAGATCAGGAAATCCGGAAATCCAGAAGTCCGGAAATCTGGCTCGGCCCTCGTGATGCCTCAAATTTATACTGAGTGTGACGTATATGGAATTTAATACCCCATTTGGTCAATTCTGGCATCTATCTTGTCTGTTCCTCCCCAAAGGAGGGCTCAGGTGGGACCTCTTTATCCTCCTGGATGGTAAAATGTTTTCCTCAGAGCTGAGCAGTGTCCTTGGCTCTGCACATCAGTCTCTAGCAGTAACTATAAACATCAAGTGTTATCAATGCTAGAAGCACACACTGTCTGAGAAACTTGCTGTTAATTTCAGCAAGTGCAACTACTTACAAGAGACTTAGCTAAAAGCAAAAGTGCAAGACAGAAAATCACCTTTATCCTGGCCCAAACCAGGACATTCCACCCCTTATTCCATACCATTTGCGTCATGTTCCAATCATTACTATCTCTTATTCTTAAACATATCTATACACAAATCACTACTATCTCTCTGTGGTAAAATTCACTAAGTAATTCAGTCTACGATTGTAGATGTTCATCTATTGTAGCAGATTCTCAAATGAAGGAGCAATTTTCACAGTTCATGTCCATGGTCCACAAGTTGCAAGTTGCAGATGGTAATTTCAAGGAAGTTACTGGATGCCAGCCGATGAACCTAGTTCTGGTTTCATCACCACAAAATCATCCTGAAAAACACTCACAGAACACTGTTAGTTTATGCAACTATTCACATAACAGTAGTTATGGTGGGATACAAGTTCATGACTCCCAAAGAGTCCCTGCATTACTGATTAAGCTAGACAAGCAGAAATTAGGAATTCTCACCTAGTGTTAAATTCCCTTGTGGTACACATTGTACTTCTCCATCTTTCATCATCACCCACCAAGTGTGTCCAGGCCCTTGAGCGAAAGCAACCCCACGAATGGGTTTGCCTTTGCCCGAGGCAGGATAAACCCAAACTGTTTTCCCTTGCAGATTCTTTTCATGCACCACAGGCACTTTGTCCCCATCTACTGTGTGTAGAAGATCTGACTGAGCAGGACCAGCTCAACTGATGGAACCCCTGGTGTTAACTAACCTGGTATCTTTTGCCAAGTGCTTGTCCCAGTTTTTGAAAGTTCCACCACCCATTGCCTTTAAGGTATTTTTTAACAGTCCATTGTACCTTTCAATTTTACCTGAGGCTGGTGCATGATAGGGGATATGGTATATCCACTCAATACCATGTTCTTTGGCCCAGTTATTTATCAGATTATTTTTAAAATGAGTTCCATTATCTGACTCAATTCTCTCTGGTGTACCATGTCTCCACAAGACTTGTTTCTCTAGGTCCAGAATAGTGTTCCGGGCTGTGGCATGAGGCACAGGATACGTTTCCAGCCATCCTGTACTTGCCTCCACCATTGTAAGCACATAGCGCTTACCCTGTCGGGTTTGAGGCAGTGTGATGTAGTCGACTTGCCAGGCCTCCCCATACCTCTATTTTGACCATCTCCCTTCATACCACAGAGGTTTCAACCTTTTAGCTTGCTTAATTGCAGCACATATATCACAATTGTGGATAACCTGCGCAATAGAGTCCAAAGATAAATCCACCCCTCGGTCACGAGCCCATTGATATGTTCCATCCCTGCCTTGATGACCTGAAGCATTGTGGGCCCATTTGGCCAAAACCAGTTCACCTTTATGGTCCCAGTCCAGATCTATTTGGAACACTTGAGCAGCCTCATCTGCTCGTTTGTTGTTTTGATGTTCCTCAGTAGCTTGATATGAAGGTACGTGGGCATCTACGTGACGCACTTTTACATCAAGTTTCTCTAACCTAGCAGCAATGTCTTTCCAGAGTTCAGCAGTCCAGATAGGTTTATCTCTATGCTGCCAGTTGTTTTGCTTCCACTGCTTTAACCAACCCCATAAGGCGTTTGCTACCATCCATGAGTCAGTATACAGATAAAGTCTCTGCCACTTTTCTTGTTCAGCAATGTCCAAAGCCAATTGGATGGCTTTTACCTCTGCAAATTGACTTGATTCACCATCTCCTTCATCTGTTTTTGCAACTAGTCGTGTAGGATTCCATACAGCAGCTTTCCACCTTCGATGGCCTCCTACCAGATGACAGGATCCATCAGTGAAAAGAGCATATTGTTTCTCATTCTCTGGTAGTTGGTCGTATGGTGGGGCTTCTTCAGACTGTTTCACCACTTTTCCTGGTGGCATTCCAAAGTGTTTGCCTTCTGGCCAATGTCTTATTGCTTCTACAATTCCTGGACGATTGAGTCTTCCTATCCTAGCTCTCTGTGAGAGTAAAGCAATCCATTTACTCTGGGTAGCATTGGTAGCATGATGGGAAGATTCTCTACCTGTGTACATAAAACCCAGTACAGGTAATCGTGGCACTAGGAGGAGCTGTGCTTCAGTACCAATCACTTCCGAAGCAGCTCTAACTCCTTCGTATGCGGCCAGTATCTCTTTTTCAGCGGCTGTGTAGTTGGCTTCGGAGCCTTTGTAGTTTCGACCCCAAAATCCTAGAGGTCGGCCTCGAGTCTCTCCTGGAGATTTCTGCCAGAGGCTCCATGAAGGACCGTCACCTCCATCTCCCGTGTAAAGAACATTTTTGATGTCTGGCCCCGTTCGAATTGGTCCAAGGGCCATTGCCTGCACAATCTCCTGTTTAATATTCTCAAAAGCAGCTTGTTGTTCTGAGCCCCATTTAAAGTCTTTCTTCTTCCGGGTAACCTCGTAGAGAGGTTTCACAACCTGATTATAAAAAGGAATATGCATTCTCCAGAAACCAACAGTTCCTAAGAAGGACTGAGTTTCCTTTTTGGTAGTTGGTGGGGCCATAGCTGTTATTTTGTTAATCACGTCCATTGGGATGTGGCGACGTCCATCTTGCCACTTAACTCCCAGAAACTGTATCTCTTGTGCAGGTCCCTTGACCTTGCTCCTTTTAATAGCAAAACCAGCCTCTAGAAGGATTTCAATTATCTTCTTACCTTTCTCATAGACTTCCTTTGCTGTGTCACCCCATACAATGATGTCATCGATGTACTGTAGATGTTCTGGAGCTCCACCCTTTTCTAAGGTATCATGGATCAGTCCATGGCAGATGGTAGGACTGTGTTTCCACCCCTGGGGCAGTCGATTCCAAGTGTACTGGACACCTCTCCAGGTGAAGGCAAACTGTGCTCTGCATTCTGGTGCTATAGGAAAAGCAAAAAATGCATTAGCAATGTCAATAGTAGCATACCACCTGGCTGCCTTTGACTCCAGCTCGTACTGAAGTTCTAGTATGTCCAGCACAGCAGCACTTAGTGGTGGTGTAACCTCAATCAGGGCACGATAGTCCACTGTCAGTCTCTACTCTCCATTAGGCTTTTTCACTGGCCATACAGGACTGTTGAAGGGTGAGTGAGTCTTGCTGATCACTCCTTGACTCTCTAGTTGCTGGATCAGCCTGTGAATGGGGATCACAGCATCTCTGTTGACATGATATTGTCTCCGATGCACTACTGAAGTAGCAGTTGGCAGACGCTGGTTTGTAGTTCTCAGCAACCCCACTACAAAGGATTTATCTGAAAGGCCAAACAAAGCATGCAGCCATTCTCAGCCATTCTCTCATGCATTCTCAGTCTTAATAGCTGCAGCACCAAAGGACCACTGGTACCCTTTTGGGTCCTCGAAATCACCTCCCTTGAGGTAGTCTATGCCAAGGATGCACGGAGCATCTGGACCAGTCACTATTGGATGTTTATGCCACTTTATTCCAGTGAGGCTCACATCAGCCTTTACAATAGTCAGTTCTTTAGATCCCCCCGTCACTCTAGAAATAGTGACGGAGTCTGTCCCTTTCTGATTCGATGGCATTAGGGTGCACTGTGCACCAGTGTCCACCAAGGCTTTATACTTTTGTGGCTCTAATGTGCCAGGCCATCGAATCCACACAATCCAATAGATTCGGTTGTCCCTCTCCTCCACCTGGCTGGAGGCAGGGCACCTCTAAGCTTGAGCACATACAGCATTGTCAGTATGTGCATTACTGGAGTTTGCATCCCCAGTACTCACACCTGATGTGCAGGGATCTTGAGTCACCAGCATTTTTGGATTGGGTAACTCTACACTGGAGATTTGAGCAGCCATCTTTTTAGAAGGACCTCCTTTTGCCTTTGGCTTACTCATCAACTCAAACGCTCGGTCCTGTAGGGCAGCAGTAGGTTTCTTGTCCCACTTTCTCATGTCCTCTCCATACTCACACAGGAGTGCCCATAGGGTTCCTCTTACTGAATTCTGTTTCTCTCGATTCTGTCTCATAGGAGGGCGTCTCCTCTTAATGGCTGCAATGGGGCGTCCTCTGTCTGTCTGAGGAGAAAGGGGTGAATGCAGTTTCTCAGATGCTCTCTTGATAGCTGAGACCCAGGCCCGACAAGGGGCTATGACAGCATCTTCACACTCTCGTACAGTTTTAATCACTTCACCCATAGTTGCATCCACATCTGCAGGAACCCATAGCATTACTGATAGAGTATGGTTAAAAGGTGGTGGTGCAGCATGCACAAACCTTTGCATCATAGGCTTCAGGCACAGTATGTGATAGGGATCTTCAATGTCATCATTATTATAGATCACGTCTCGTGCAACCAATTCTTCCAGATACCTGATAGCTTTTCCAAGTTTGGCTGCTTTGATCTGTGGGCAGTCTATTTCCTCTTTATAGGGATATCTCTCCCTTACAGCTGACAAGAGTCACTTCCATAGGCTGGTAGTTCCAGCCTTTTCCCCAAATGCCCGATCAATACCTGCATCTTTGACCAGGGATCCCAACTGCCTGGCTTCCTTCTGAGTTAATGTTACGGTAGCAGCCCCATCATTCCAGCATCGGAGTAACCAAGAGAGAAGTGGTTCACCTGAAAAACGGCTGTAGTCTTTTCTCAGAGTACGTAAGTCTCTCATGGAATAGGACTGAGCAGATTCTGAGTCTGAGTCCTCAGCTGACTCTGCTTTAGAGTATTCTCTAGCTGGTCTAGGAGGAGAGGCATTATCCTCTATTTCCTCTATCACCTGGTCATCTCGTTCAGACTTGGAAGGGTTAAGGCTCGTTTCTGATTTCCATTGTTTTCCTTTTCTCCTAGTTACAGGGTCAACAAGTAACTGTGTGGGCTGAGGGGGAGAGGCTGAGGCATCTGCAGCAGTGGCAGCAGCAGGGCTTGCTTTCTGAGCAGCAGCAGTGTCTGTGGGAGTAGACACAGCAACTGGAGCTGTAGCAGAAACACTGGCGATGCTGGTTGGCCTTATCTGAGTTGTGCCCTTGCGGGAGGGGGGGCGAGAAGAGGCTGGGGAGGCAGGAGTGGGGGTGCTCTCTGTACGAGGAGCAGCTCTTACTTTCCGAGCAACTCTCGGCCTCCGAAAAGGCATACTCAATCTCATTACTGTGGTTTTTGTGTTACTCCTCACCAATATATGAGAGAAATTAACAACACCGACCAGAAGATTGAGAAATGAAATGCTATTGATACCAAAATCTGGTGGAGTCAGCCCAAAATATGATGGAATGGTATAATTTCCCAAATTAAAACTGGGAGTGTAATTATCAACCAAGTTTTTTATCTCTGAATGAAACACTACTGCACCATGCACCATGATATACATCAGTATCGAGGACCCTATTGCAACGATGGTTCTTAAGCAGCTCTTACGAAAAACAAACCACAAAGCAGCAGCAATTCCAGCTGTGAAAAGACAGATCGCATACCCTAAATACCAGAGGTACGGCATGATTGGTTTAATCTCCAACCCTGTGAAATTTCCAAAGAACAAGGTCTGATTCCAGCTCAGGAAAGCCATTCTTTCACTGGAGCTGGAATTCAAACTGTTCAGGCAATTTAGTCAAAATTTAAACTGGACTCGAGCCAATTAGCTCGGGCCCCACATTGGGCGCCAATAAATCTGTCATGGTTTAACACTGTCCCGGTGGTTAAACCAAATAACAGACGCTCTCTATTAATGTCTCTCTCCTCCTTGATAAAGAAAGGAGAGAGAATAAGGGAGAGAGACTGATGGGTTGGAAACTAAACTACACAACTTTAATGAAACAGTAATGATAGATAGGAAAGAATTACTAAATATATACAAATATACAGGAAAATGGATACCACATTCATCCCCCCCCTGCCCCAGTAACTCTCACGTCACCACCGAGGCTGCAGGGCAGCCCTGGGGAAAGTCCAGGCTGGACTCCTGGAGTCAGCAGCAGTCGGGAACTGGAGGCAGGAACACACAGATATGGGCTGGGATGGATCAGGAGCACAGGCAGAGGAACGGACGGGATCCTTCCAGGATGCCGGGTGAAGGAAGGGAAGCAGGAGATCAGGAAATCCGGAAATCCAGAAGTCTGGAAATCTGGCTCAGCCCTCGTGATGCCTCAAATTTATACTGAGTATGACGTATATGGAATGGAATACCCCGTTTGGTCAATTCTGGCATCTATCTTGTCTGTTCCTCCCCAAAGGAGGCTGCAGGTGGGACCTCTTTATCCTCCTGGACGGTAAAATGTTTTCCTCAGAGCTGAGCAGTGTCCTTGGCTCTGCACACCAGTCTCTAGCAGTAACTATAAACATCAAGTGTTATCAATGCTAGAAGCACACACTGTCTGAGAAACTTGCTGTTAATTTCAGCAAGTGCAACTACTTACAAGAGACTTAGCTAAAAGCAAAAAGTGCAAGACAGAAAATCACCTTTATCCTGGCCCAAACCAGGACCTTCACAATTATGATAGGACCACATGCAGGTTAAGGCAGGAGAAGAAAAGAGATGCCTTACAGTCCTCTTGCTGCAAATCCATACTGCTACGAACTGAGGTAGTTTGAGTTATTCATGCTGGAGAAGAGAAGGCTCCTGGGGGACCTTAAAGCACCTTCCAGTACCTGAAGAGGCCACAGAAAAGCTGGGGAGGGACTTTAGACAAGGGCATGGAGTGACAGGATGAGGGGGAATGTTTTTTAAAAGACAGAGGGCGAATTTGGGTTTGGTATTAGGAAGAAATTATTTGCTTTGAGGGTGCTAAGCTCCTGTCCCAGGTTTCCCAGAGAAGCTGTGGCTGCCCCATCCCTGGCAGTGTCTCAGCTGAGGTTGGATGGGGCTTGGAGCACCTTGGGATGGTGGGAGGTGTCCCTGCCCATGTAGAGACAAGGTGATTTTTAAGGTCTCTTCCAACCCAAACCACTCTATAATTCTGTTACACTTTCTAATTTTATCTTTGTGTTAATTGGCTTTGTAGATGATAGGTTAATGAGTCATTCACATTTGTGGTGGGGTAGCTGGAATTAATGTGGTACCCCATTCATTCAACACCAATGATGCAAACACTTTGAAAATATAAAATCTGTCCCTTGAATCAGTATTTTTTTCTGCTCTTTTAAAAATAGATCAAACATATTCTCAATTAACAGATTTTTACCCCAAACTTAGATTCTGTTTTTTATCATGCCTGATAGGCACTGAAAGATAAGAATGCTGATCAGAAGGTCTCCTGGTACACAGTCAAGACAAAGATAATAAATTTAGCAAGGTAACAAGGACTGAAGGATTCCAATAATTTAAAGAGAAGTTCTTGGGATGGCAAATCTTTTACAGTTTGTGTGCCAGTGGTTTATGAAAAGACAGAACCCTTTTTGCTGTATAAAAACTCAAAGAGAAAAGGAGAAGATGTGGGCTCTCTGTTCCTCCCCCCCCCTTCTCTCTCCACTTTGTCTTCAGCTACGGGACAGAACCAGCAGAGGAAAAACAAAAAATGAGAGAACATCAGCCAAGCAGTAATGGGGTGTCCTACACCCCCCCCCCCAGCCAGAGACCAGGGATGGAGGATGGTGATAAAACTTAATTGCTCTCTTGTTTTTTCTTTTCTTAACTCTCTCCCCAAAGTGATTTAAGTAAATTTAGGTAAAATCTCTCCTCTTGTAAGCTGTTTTTTTCTTTTCAAGGTGGTGTTATTGTCTCCTTTCCTTGAAATAAATCTTTGTAATTTGCTTAAATCATAAAGCCTGTTATTTTTGTAAATTCATGTGATGCCTATGAGTAGTGGCTGATTTTTCCTCTCAATCAAAATATAAAATAATAGCTCAGGTCGTAGCAACCATTTTCAGCTGTGTCCTTGTTTGGACTTTTGCACAAGGAAGATGAGTGTAGGTGTTGGGTGTGGGTGTGGAGAGGCTTCATGCCAGTCTCTTGGCTCACTCCTGCATGTTCCAGGGGAGAAAAGCTGTTCACCCATAAACTACCAGTGGCAAAATACCACCAGTTTGTTGATTTGTTATGTAAAGGAGGACGAGAGGGCAGGTGAGTTAAATGCATAGCACGAAGGGGATGGCTTCTGGTGCCGGCAGTGTAGGTGTTCTGGTTACCCACTGCCTCTGAGGACCACAAAAGAGAACTAGTGAGGTTTTGTCATGTGGGGTGCACCTCAGAAACTTTCCTCCGAGCATCACACCAGCTTTAATTGATCTTCAGATGGTAGAAATGCTTCACCTCGCACCTTACCCACTGTAAAGAACATGAAGGGTAGCAGCTTGTCTAAAACGTGGTAAACTCTTTGCAGATGCCAAAGATCAAACAGACTCATATGGTTGCTTGGTTGCTTCACAGAACATTGATATTTAAGGAAATAAAAGGGAGAAAAATGAGCAGTAAACATAGCACAAGGAAATTAAATCCTTCTACTTCATCTGCCTTGAGTGACATCTGACTTGCAATGAACAAGTCAAGCACTTTGCAGACAAGGAACATAACACATCAGTATAATAGGAATTCAAAAGAAACCTTTTCACTTTTAAAGTTATCAGATTTTATTTTAGAAGTGATAGAGAGATGACAAAAATTTGCATCCCATGGTGCCATTTTTACAAATGATCTTCTCAGACTAGAAAGGTGCTTTTAAAATATTATAAAAAAAGAGTCCCAGATATCAAGCAAGACAAATCCCATTTTCTGTTAAAATGTGGGGTTTTAGTTCTATTAATCTTATGAAAAATGTTTGGAGATAATATGAGCTATTAATAAAAATATTTTTTAAAAAGATTTTCTGTACTCTGTGGCTATAAATTGGTGTTTGATAGTCTACAAAATGTTTTCAAATTACCTTTTATTTGATGAATAGAAATAGATAGAAAAATTCAACCAGTGCTGGAAAAAATGCAGTAATACATAAAGGGATTAAACCCATCTTTTTTATTATTTCTGTCTATTTTTGGGTGTTGTCCCAGAATTAGGTGACATATGTTGTCTTAAATGCAAACACTGAGATCCTTGCTTGAGGTAAGGAATGTTTATTGCAATGCTATTCCAAGGAAAGTTGAGGAAGAGGAATGCCACTCTAATTCATCTTTACTATGGAAAAAAAAAATTATTTTTTGCTTAGCCTTGTGGTGACTGAGAAGAGAAGTCACAGTGCTGTGCCTAAATGCCTTCTGGTTCCAGTGAGCAAAGAGGGGCTTGGATGCAGCTTTCCCTGTGCATCCTGCATGAAGACCAAAATCACCCTGAGGTGAGAGCCTCTCCAAGCCTTGCTGCTTGTGCCTCATTATCTAAGCAGGGTTTCACCCTCAGTACTAGAGCTGGTGGGCTTCTGGCAGCAGGAAACAGGCAACAAGGCTTTGCCCTGTATGAACTGGTATTGGCACTACTGAAAAACACAGCCTCATGTGAGCTGAGAAGCAAAATGCAAAGTAAACTTCACCCAAATGAAGCTTGTGTGTAAGGTTTTTGGTTGGTTTTTTTTTTTTGGGGGGGGGGGAGGGGGGTATTGTTTTCTGATTTACTTTCACCATTCCTTGCTTGGGTTCATTCTTTTTGAGGTGGAGTATAATAGTGATTAGTAACAGCATAAAAAAAATCAGTAATGCTTATAATAGGGAAGAATTGTAACTGGTGGCTCAAGTGAGGTTGATTTCATTTGTGTAGCTGCACTGATTTTCTTTAGCTGGGGACCTGGTGTTGGTATCTAGAGGCTGGTTGGTTGCAAATTAGCAAAGTTTCATGGGTGATGGAGGATGTAAATGCAGGGGATGGTAGAGTCTGATCTGCTCTGTAAAATGTGAGCTAGGAGGAAAGCAGAAGGAAGTGAAGATCAACTTCATTTAACGAAGAGGTGACTAAGAGGAAGCTGATAATGTTCTTTAAATTACTTCTAATATCTTGGAAAAAAGAGAGGAATAGACTTTTTTTTTTTTCCTGCTGTAAATTAGAAGGCAACTAAGAGTTCCTGTTTCAAAAAACACAAATGAGGTTAACAATCAGGAGAAACTAATGGAGAGTAAGGAGTGTTCAGTGCTGTAATCTGAGTTTTCTCTTGAGAAATGCTGAAATAGCAGACATGAGTCATTTTTAAGGATAAGCTAAGAAAACTTGAATCAGGAAAGATATAGATGAGTCAACACTATGGAGCAGAGGGTATCCTTGCAAGACTCATTTTAAAACTCATACTTATGAAGAATTCCTTCTGTAAGTAAATTCAGCTTTAGGAATCCAACTCCTGGGTTTTGGTGGGCTTGCACTTGTAATTTATGGTGTCATCAGAATTCACCCACAAAAATAAAGCCATTATTCATATTAATTTTTACAGAAAAACAATCTGTTGGCAAATTTAAAAAGATGGATGTAAAAAGCATCAAGAATAAAATGAGCCCTTCCTATAGCTCATCCATCCTGCCCTGATAAACTGATAATGAGATGTTTGGGCTGTGTTTAGGTATAGCAGAGTGTTACTGCAAGAGGACTGCTTTTTGCTCCACCACTCCTTAACACAAACATGGTGCTGCTGAAGGACATGCACACAGCTTTAGGCAGAAAGGTGAAAAAACGCATGTCCTTTCTACTGTACCCTGTTCATTCTGGGAGATACTGCAGCTGCATGAAACAAAAGTGCTCCTAGCACAGAAACATGGCCATGGCTTTTTAAAAATGAATCTGGGGACAGGGGACATTGTGCCCTTCCTTCTTTGATCCTTAAAGAATCGTAACTGGCTGGTGCCTTGGTCATCCCACCATGTAGGCATTGTATTTTCTCCCACACCAAGAGATTATTTTAGGACAAGAGGAGAGCAGTGCAGAGTCTAGAAGCAGTTCATCTTATCTTGCACAGAGAGAACATTAAAAAAAATAAAAATTAAGAGGGAACTGCCCCACTCCTCCCTTTCCCCACCCCTGTTTCTCACTGAAGTTCCATTATCAACCCCATGGAAAGGGTTGTTCATGTCCAAGCAACATCAGTCACCCAGTGTGCACAGTGTCTGACTGTAAATTATGACATTATCTGTGAACAGGAGAGTGATGATAGTAGCAGCAATTACCTCATTGCTCAAGGAAAAACACCAGCAAACTGAGGCCCTCCACTAGACCTGTCAGATTTTTTTCTGTCATGAAAGGGTGGCTTAATTCCACCCCCACTTCCCCCACACCCCCTAAATTTGAGGCCTGTTCATCACTGGGACTGTCAGGAGTTTCTGTGGGACCAACTGATGTGGCTGAGAGCAGCAGCTGCCTGCTGGCTTTAGGCATGGGGCAGGACTTGCTGGGGCCACAGGAGCTCCAAGCATCCTCCTGCAGATGGGTACCCTGGGGAGCCATCCCAACACTGCCCTCCCTGAGTCACAACCAGTAGTAAATTGCTGTCATGGAGATGAAAGTTGCCTTTCCTCTGATCTCCCCACTACTAAATTACTTCAGTGACACACTTTTTTTGTCAATGCATTAATTTTTTTTATTATTTATATATATATTTATTTATTTATTTTATTTCCAAAGCTTAAAAGGATATAAGTACATTGTTCCCTGGATTCCTGATGCTGGGGGTAACCTAGCAACTCCTGATGCTCTGCAGCACACAGCAGCATGATACCCTGCTACACATTCATCCTAACAAGCAAGCAGTGCAGCATTTGACTTGCAGATGATTTAGCTAAACTCATGGTTCTCATCTGCCTTTAATTTCAGCAATGATAAAGCTCCCCACTTCCCCATGGCCTCCCTGCTTCCCCATCCTCTACATATCTGTAGGGAAAAAAAAATTTAGAAAACAGAAATGTGGTAATTAATGGTTTTATTCTCTTTTTATTTTGGGCAGCCCTAATTGACCAAGGGATGTCAGTGCCCACTGAAGCTGAATAACTGAAGCTGTTTTCATGTGATTTGTAACCAGCAGGTAAGCAACTGATAATCACTGCACAAATGAGAGTGAAGCACGTTTTCACAACTTGCAAAAACTTGCCAAGTTCAAAACCTACCTGTGGAAGCATCTTTTTGGAAAAAGCCTTCAATGCAGGCATTGATCTCAGGAATCAGGGGTTGGAGTGACAGAAGTGCAAGCCCAGGCCACCCCACAGAAGGCAAAAAAAAAGTGTCTTTATGCTCCTGATGTGCCCCAACCCCACTGCAAAGGTGCAGGGCAAGCAGTGCCAGGGACATGGGTGACCAGGGGCAGGGTGGAACCTTGTGAGACCTGAAGAGGAAGGGCTAGAGGTGAGAACCTAAACCATTCATTCCATGCTTCATCATGAATAAGGGCATCTTGGTTTTCCACTGCTGAGAACCTTTCTCAGGTGGCGTGAGATGTCCCAGAGGTCTCCTATCTTTCCAGATACTGAGACCTACAGGAAAGCTGGGGAGAGACTTTTTATAGGGGTGAGAGGACAAGGGGTAATGGTTTTTAGGCTGAAGAGGGGGGTTTTAGGTTAGACATTAGGAAGAAATTCTTTATTGTGAGGGTAGGGATGCACTGTAACAAGTTGCTCAATGGGGCTGTGGATTCCTCATTTCTGGAAGTGTTCCAGACCATGTTGGATGAAGCTTGGAGCAACCTGGTCTAGTGGGAAGTGTTCCTGCCTTTGCTGGGGGTTTTTAACCAAATGCTGTTTAAAAGCAGAGAAGGACTGGCAAGAGATTTGGTGGTTGGAGTCTTGGGCTTAGTGACCATGAAATTATGCAGTTCTTAGTTCTTGGTAAAGTAAGGAGAGCAAAACCACTACTGTGTGCTTTGGAAAGGTAGACTTCGGCCTATTCAGGACACTGGTTGAGACAGACCCTTGGGAGACAGTCCTGAAGGACAAGCATATTCAGGAATGTTGGACTTTGTTTAAGAATGAATCATTAAAGGGCTCAGGGATAGTCTAAACCATGTGCTGTAAGACAAACCAGCAGAGAAGAGGACTGGGCTGACTGAACAGGGAACCTTTGCTGGGACTCAGGATAAAAAAGAAGGTTTACCACCTTTGTAAAGAAGGTCCAGGCATCTCAGGACCAGTGCAGGAGTCTCATTTGGTTCAGGAAGTGAGAAAATTAGAAAGGAAAACGCCCAGCTAGAGCTCAATCTGGCCACTGTCACATGATATAACAGAAAAGGTTTTTTCAAACACATTGACATTAAAAAAAGAGCCAAAGAAAATCCCTTGTTGGATGTAGGGGAGAACACTCCAGTCAAGGATGAGGAAAAGGCTGAGGTGCTTGGTGCCTTCTTTTCCTCAGCCTTTAATAGCCAGACCTGTTATCATCACAGTTTTCAGCCCACTGAGCTGGAAGACAGGGATGAAGAGCAGAAGAAACCATAATCCAGGAGGAGGCCACTAATGACCTGCTGCACCATTTGGACAGTCAGATGAATGGATGGGATCCATCCAAGAGTACTGATGTAAACAAAGTACAAAGGTAGCTTGCAGAGGAGCTCACCAAGCCTCTCTCCATTATTTATCATCAGTCCTGGTCAACAGGGCAGGTCCCAGATGACTGGAGGCTTGCCAGCATAACACTGATCTTCAAGAAGGGAAGGAAGGAGGATCTGGGAAACTACAGGATTTTCAGCCTCATTCCAGTGCCTGGAAAAATGATGGAGAGGTTCATCTTGAGTGCAGTCACATGGCAAGTGCAGGGCAGCCAAGGGATCAGGCCCAGCCATGGGTTCAGGAAAGGCAGGTCCTGCTTGACCAACCTGATCCCTTTCAGTGACAAGGTGACCCAGCTGGTGGATGTGAGGAGTGCTGTGGTTTTTGTCATCCTGGAAAACCTTTGGAACCATCTCCTACAGCATTCTCCTAGAGAAGCTGGGCAGTTCATGGCACAGAGAGGGGTACTCTTCAGTGGGTTGAAAGCCAACAGGATGGCCAAGCCCAGAGTGTTGTGTTCAGTGGAGTTACATCCAGTTGGTGGCCAAGCAACTAGTGGTGTCCCCCAGGGCTCAGTTTGAGGACCAGTCTTGTTTAATAACTTTATCAATGATCTGGGTGGGAGGGCTGAGTGAATCTTCAGTAAGTTTGCAAATGACACCAAGCTGGGAAGGAGTGTTGGTCTAGCTGAGGGTAGGAAGGCTTTTCAGAGGGACATGAAGAGGCTGGATTGATGGGCTGAGGTCAGATGTATAAGGTTCAACAAGGCCAAGTGCCAGCCCCTGCATTTTGGTCACAACAACCCTGTGTAATGCTACAGGCTTGGGGAGGAGTGCCTGAGAAGCTGTTCATCAAATGACCAGGGGGTGCTGAATGAGTCAGGGTGTGCCCAGGTGGCCAAGAAGGCCAACAACATCCTGGCCTGCATCAGCAATAGTGTGGCCAGGAGGAGTAGGGAAGTGATGGTGCCCCTGTGCACCTCAAGTATTGTGTTCAGTTTTGGGCACCTCACTACAAGGAGGACATTGAGAGGCTGGAACATGCCCAGACAAGGACAACTAAGCTGGTGAAGGGTTTGGAGAACAAGTCTTATGAGGAGAGGATGAGGGAATCTGAGACTGTTGAGTCTAGAGAAGAGGCTGAGACCTGGAAGGAGGTTGTGGTGGGGTGGGGTTTAGTCTCTTCTCCCATGTAGCTGGTGATAGGATGAGAGTAACCCAGATAGTCAAGCAGGGCTGCAAGGAGCTTCACAGATGTTTTAAATTAAAATAGTCACAAACCACAGTATTGTGGTGCTGTGAATGCCACTGGCAAGGCTGTGTTGTCTGGAACCCAGAGTGCTGGGGGAGATCTGGCAGCTCTGTGATATCTGAGGAGCCTTACAAAGGGGTATCAGCCAGAACAAATTTATGAACCATGGTTCATAGATATTAAGTATTTTTTTCTAAGCTGCATGTGATATAATTTCACTAACTATAAAAGAATCTGTGATTTATCCCGAATAAAAAACGACCTGTTTCATTAAGCTGCTTGCCACTGACCGAGTGATAAGATGGTAAATACTATTGCTAGTGATGCATACTGGGCATTTGTATTTCTTTATCAATGTACCACAAAAATAGAAATAAGTGTAAAGCCAAGACCACCCATGGAGTGAGCATCCTCATTACAGTGGCTGCCAAATGACCTGAGCACTGGAGGGTGTCTGTTGCTGAGGTGATGGGACAAGGGCAGAGAGATCAAGTCCCCCAATCACAAGAGCCCTGCAGTTCATAGGAGTTTTCCTTCCTTCCTTCCTTCCTTCCTTCCTTCCTTCCTTCCTTCCTTCCTTCCTTCCTTCCTTCCTTCCTTCCTTCCTTCCTTCCTTCCTTCCTTCCTTCCTTCCTTCCTTCCTTCCTTCCTTCCTTCCTTCCTTCCTTCCTTCCTTCCTTCCTTCCTTCCTCCTTCCTTCCTTCCTTCCTTCCTTCCTTCCTTCCTTCCTTCCTTCCTTCCTTCCTTCCTTCCTTCCTTCCTTCCTTCCTTCCTTCCTTCCTTCCTTCCTTCCTTCCTTCCTTCCTTCCTTCCTTCCTTCCTTCTTCCTTCCTTCCTTCCTTCCTTCCTTCCTTCCTTCCTTCCTTCCTTCCTTCCTTCCTTCCTTCCTTCCTTCCTTCCTTCCTTCCTTCCTTCCTTCCTTCCTTCCTTCCTTCCTTCCTTCCTTCCTTCCTTCCTCTTCTCTCTCTCCCTCCCTCCATCCCTCCCTCCCTCTCTCTTCCTCTCTTCCTCTCTTCCTTCCTCTCTTCCTCTCTTCCTCTCTTCCTTTCTTTCTTCCTCTTGCTCTGTCTCTGTTGCTCTCTTTCTTTCTCTCTTTTTCATCTTAAATAAAGTCTTATTTTTTTTCCTAACCCTTAAATGCTCCTGCCAGCTTCTGGAAGCCCGTGTGTTTTCCGCACTGCAAGACGCAGACAAATTCCACATAACCTCCTGGCTGGTATGGAGAGGCAGTTTCTTAAAAGTAAAGGATCTGCCTTTTTAACACCCATTCAAGATTTTTTCCCATGTTTTTTCATCACAATCACTTTGAAGTGTTTTATCCAATCATCCTGACGCTCTCTCTTTGCTGTAGCAAGATGTGGTGTAAGGATCCCAAGTAGTACTTCTCATTGCACCTCAAGAACCATTTTATGAGCCTCATAGAACACTTTACATGACTGCTTAATTTCCTATTTAAAACAAATTAACTGTTGCACGCTCTAATCAGGACACAAAGGATCCCAGATCTTGTCTGGAAGTATGTGGAGGTTACTGGGAGGTTGTCTAGATTGATGGTTATGCCAACTGTATGACCTTAAAATGAACTTTGACTAAACTTTATTCTTCGTGCACTTGGCAGTCTGGACCCTAAAGCTTCATCACTTGTATCAATTATTCCATGACTATTTCAATCTGCTTTAATATGCATTTATATAATTGAAAGAATATCTCAACAGGCTCACGCTGCCTCACCATTTCCTCTCCTATGTTGTGCATCCTCCTCACCATCACTATGGCAAGGCTGTGAACAATAATTTTTCCTCAGGTATTAAATTCCCATTGCAGGTTTGCAAGGCTGGTTTGTACTTAAGCCTCACTTAAATCTCATCTGTCTTGGGAGCCATTAGTGTATTTTTATTTGGATTTTGTACATTTCTTGCAGACACGCAGAAGTGTGTGCATACATACACATCAGAGTGAGAGGAGGGAGAAAAGGAGGAAAGATTTTCAGTCTGGAGGGGGCACATTTTCACAATAAATGCTCAGGCACACAATAGATGATACCACAAGACAGCAGATAATTATTTCCATGAATAGGCAATGCAAAAGTCAGATTATACACTCACTATCACCAGGACAATGGCTTTCACTAAAAAGCAACTTATAAATAAATCACATTGCTATTTAGTAAAGTTTATTACATCACAAAGGCTAATTCATGTTAACTTCTCAAAAAAATACTCATCAGCAATTTTTTATCACTGCATGTTTGGAAAAAAACAAAGCACCCCAACAAACCTGAAACTTCTCTTGATTGCCAGTGCATCAATTTTCTACCAAAGCAGCTTTTACTGGAAATGAAACAGGGCTACCAAATCTTGTTCTTGGAAGAAAAAGGTCTTTGGAACTTTATCTTCTGCCATTAATTTTTAACAGTACACAATTTTTAAACAATTATTTAGTCAAAGCTTTACTGTGAAAGTAATTAAACACCTTTTCCTCCTATTCCTAAATCAAAGAGTTCCGACTTTGCCTATTTATGTCAGGCTAGTAATGTTAGTCTACTTAAGGGTCTAGCATGAAGAAAGGGGCAAAGATTATCATAATTCTTAGGAATAAACATCATAATTTATCATTCTTGCATAGATATTTACAGCACAAATACATGATTTTGCGTGCACAATGGAGTAAAAAACCAATTTACAGTCATTCTGTTTAAAAGCCCAGAAAATGCTGCAGCTGCTGCCAAATCTGAGATAAGGATTAAGCAGATGGACTAGATCACTTCAGAAGTATTTTTTGACCAATATTCAGAAAAATAAAGCAGAGAAAGAAATGACTGAGCATGTATAAACTAGGACTATCAATGCTTGCAAACCAAATATCTACGATGGTTTTCAAGGCTTTTTTTAAGGACCTTTTCCATTTGTATCATGAATCCACAATCCAGCACAGCCATCAAGACATAGGGTAGACAATGACCAGCAGCAAAGGTTGGATGAGGGGCCAGAGACCACCTGAGCCACCCCAAAATTCAGCCCCACCAGAGACCACTGAGGTCCAGAGCTGAAGTTGGCTGGAAAGACAATTTATGACTTGGACATGGTGCTGGGGACCAAAAACTGAGCCAGAATTATAGATCTTCTCTTGAAAGACCAGGGCCACAAACTGTACCCAGCATGTGAAAGTTTGGCTCAATAAATTCATGAAGCAAAAAAAGGGTTTAGAAAGACTGGTTTTGAGCCTGTGATTAAGCACAAATTTTGGGGGGCTAAGGTCAATCGTCAATAAACAAGTGTAAGAAACAAAAGGTGGGAAAAAATGAATGCATTTTTAACTTGAAGATTATTTTTCCTCAGTTCAACAGACATGCTTTTTATCAAAGGTCTGAAAGATTGGTTTGCTTTGAGGAATGAGGTTAATTAAAACTATTTTGAAAAATTAGCCCAATTAAAAGCAAGGAAATATTTAAAACACCTCTGCAGTCAACATAATAAGAGTTTTATGGTCTTAAAGAGAAACTTTACAAAATGTATTCTGGCTAAAAAAAATATTTCCACAACTATTCAGAAATGTTGTGGGTATTTCAGTACTAATAGAGCTATGAATACTTATAGAGAAAAAGGCTGTATGATTGTGAACAACTTCATCATTCTCAGTCTTTCTTTCAAACGCAGATCTCAGGCTTACTCCAGATCTGTATTAATACCCCTAAGCTCCAGATATCTGGGAATTTTAGACCATGACTCAACACCAGTTTCTGAATGCTTCCATTTGCTAAGTGGGCATAAAACTAACAAAAGTTCAGCTCCCATCAGAGCTTTCCATCCCCTGACAAAATGTTGGAAAAACCCATTTATTTTACCCATCTAGTCCAAGACATGACCCAAAAGCCCAGCATTGTTTCCTGCAGCCTAAAAGCTCAGCTAACTTTTTCTATCTGACTTGTCTATTTTGAGATTTCTACTTGTAATGAGCTTTTTTCTCCTCATCTGCTTATACTCAGCAAAGGTTAAATTTTACCTGCTTCTAAAACTCTGTACAGGTGGCCCATGAACAAGTTGCCATTTCTTCTTATTATATTTACATGTGAATCTGCTGGAGGTAACTCGAAAATTTGAGGTGGTTGCTCTCATTAGCTTCCCAGGGTGCCTTCTGAAGGTACAAAATACTCTCTCACAGTTGTGGCACAATTGCCACCAATGTCTAAAACTACAAGAATAAAATATCACCTAAATCTTGTAATACAGACCCATATGGTGACTACTATAGCCTGGCACCAGTTGGGTGAGTCATGAAATGTGAATTCAGCTTTAAGTTGTCAGTGTTTTTAGGTTAATCTTTTTTAGTGGTGAATCTTAAGAATGTAGATTATTAACTTGGCTGGATTATTAACTTCTAGTTGGGTGGTTAGAAATGGTTTACAGTAAAGGTCTGAAAGTAAATGAAATAAATAGTTTTTCACACAAAATTCACTCTGGTAATCTGAATAATCTAATACATTTTTTTCAAGTTACACAGAGCAAAAAGAGGAACACAAATCTGACTTTGGGTGATTTTTTTCCTTTCTCAGAATCCCAGTGAAGAAGTTAAGGTGTACTGCTGAAGAAGCTAAGACTTTAGGACAAAAAGTAAAAACCTCTCTGCACTGCACTACATAATAATGAAGACTCTTCAATGAGTTCCTCAGAGTCAAACTGCTAAGTAGTATTTAATTCAATTTTTCACTGAGATGCTTCTAAGATGCAAATTTATCTAGTGATTCTGAATGTACTGGAATGGAGGTGGTATTTTAGGTGTGACTCATTGAATTATATCTTTCTAGTTAATGTAACAATTTTACTAATGTGTAGTGTCTCTCTGATTAATATACTGGTCCATGTAAATTAACTTTTTAAGGAAATAGGTTGACTAAGGAATGGTAGAGACAGTTTTAATGTCACTGTAATGAAGAACGGGCAAAGAATTGTCATCAGAGACTCAAAATTGTTTTGTTTCAGTGATAAAGTCTCTTACTCAAAGCTCTTACATAAATCCCATGGGATGCTGGCAAGTTCAGTTCTCCTTTCAAGAGCTCCCCATTCCAGGTAGCTGCTAACACTTTGTGATGTCTGACCATGCCAGACCTTCAAGCTGCACTTGAAGGATTTACTAAAGCACTTCAACATGAGACTGCCTTGTTTTTTTTTTTTTTTTTTTATATGTACCAGTGTAGAACTTGACACCTGGGTCATCTTTCAGGCACCACAGGCAGAACTAGGAAGTGTGGTAGGAATATCTATAAAAATGTAACCTTGTAGTCAGAACTGTAGGAACATCACTGTTGGAGATAACCAGAAACAAACAAAAAAACCCCCAATTAATGTTCCTGCTCCTCTGCTCCATGCATCCTGACAAGCTGCCCCTTTCCTATGAGGATTAGCCCTCAGAAAGCTACACACCCTAATCACATAATCCTTAGTTTTTCTGTAAAGCTTTCTGTGTCTGAGTGTGTCACAGAGTGGAGCTAAAGGGTATTTTTCCTGAGCAAAGTGGCAGGTGGTATATTCAGCCTCAACACACCCTCTGCCTTCAGAGGAAGTGGTTATTACAGACAACAGATGGATGGCACAATGGCTGAAGGCCTGGAAGTAAGGTTGCTTTATTATCTAAAAGCAGTTCTTGTTTTAATTTAATAGCAGTAGTCTAGGTTAATCAAATCATTGGGAAAATCCTGTGGTGGCTGGTGGAGAAAACACAGTCTGCTATTCAGCTTGGCAATCATTGTAAATGGCAGCTTTGGAGGCAGTGAGGTATTTGAATACAGAAAGAGGCAGGGCAAAAGTGCTGGAGTTTATTCAACTATTCTCCACATAAGGGATATTTTACAAGAGTCAGATACAGAGATAAATCTATCACCTGAACCTCCCAACCACAGCCTTGAATACAAGTGTTAGGGAAAGGCAGAAACTATTCAAAGATATGTGCAGGCTCCAAAACAGTGGGACCTGATGGGAAGGCAGTGAAAATGGTCAAGGTTGTGTTTTTCTTAAGCAACTGCAGCCCAGCATTTGTTTGCCTGCATCATCCTCTGTTGCATCTTTCCCTGCTGCCACCCAGATTTCCATTCACTGATTTTTTCAACCTCAAAGTGGGAAGCTAACTCAAAGGCCCAAGGAAGAAAGGAAAGAAGGAAGGGAAGAAAGAAGGAAGAATTCTAAGATAAAGGCAACTATTTCTGAAGAGAATGGGCTCTCAGGAGTAGATTAACATTATGTAATTAATTTTTTTTTAAAAAGGGAAAAGGTTTTAATGGGTTAAACTACATTTTAGAATGTAAAAAAGTAAGCTGCTTCATTTCAGCAAGATGAAATTTACAACTGTTGAAATATTAACCATGCAAATAATGATTTATAAGTGATAATGGAAACACGACCCCTTTAGTGTAGTCACTAGTCTTACAAAATCTTGATATTTGCAAATCTGAGATAAACGAAAACTAATAAAGGAAAAATAAAGCATTATTGTGGAAGAAAAAAAATATTTCAACTTGTTTTAATATCAAATAACACCAAAGGACTGATTCACATAGCTTGAGAAAGGACAGTGGAATAGAGGCAGAGGTAAGATGAAACAAAAATAAGTCAAATGATGATAATAGGTGACATGCAAGCCTCTGAGGATGTGGAGACATGATGCAGGAAAGCACCCGACCCTGAAAGTTTCATTGTATCTCTCAAAAATATATATTGGGTTTTCTAGGTAAATTTCACTAAAGTTAGATTCCTGTGAAAATAATTTTTCTGTTTTCAGTACTCTGCTTCTAGTAGATCATAGAAACATGAAGCAGAGCAGCAAAAGCAGAATCAGAAGTATGTAACTGATTTTAAAAAAATACATCCTTTGCCTTTTAGTACTGAGAAATTACCATATTTTTAATTGTATTAAAACCAACCCTTGCAGCACTATGAAAATTAGTCACAGTTTTTTAACTACCATTTGTATGGTGCTGGGGTGTTATCTATACACTCCTAACATTTTTTGGGTGAAGCATAGCAACTTTTGAAGACTACCAGTAAGAGTGCATCAAATATTTCCAGGGATTAACACCATGATATGACCTGAAGAGGACATCCTTATGACAATAAGTGGCAGTATGATCAGTCTGGAAAGAAAGCTTTGGTGCTCCAGTGAGCCACAGATTTCTAGCACGTTCCTGTAGGCATGACACTGCCTTCACGTGGATGTGATTTTTGATGGGATTTCAATTCCAATTAATTAAGGAAAATTTCTGCAGAACTCTGCACAGTAAGTAGTCACCATGACCAGACAGGAAGGGATCTCACATGGCCTCCATGGAAGGAGGCAGAACCAAAATGAGTGATGAATACCATCTCTTCCCTTCCAACAAGTGAATCAGCACAGAAAAGGGAATGCCTGTGGCATGCACTGGGCAGACATATTTGGGAATCAGTTTGGACTCAATGATCTTAAGATCTAACCTAATGATTCTGAAACCATCAAAGCAGGACCAAAAATTAAATAGGCACAGAAGCTGAACAGCTGGACACAGCCAGGAGAGTCTTCAGCTGATCTTAGTATCTTGGCTGAAGAATACCTCAGCATCTCACTGGCATCTCATCTGCAAATCAGTGCAGCAGGAGCATCAGGGCAATGGAGGAGATGTGCTTTGGAGAAAGGTTTGCTGAAAGTCCTGGGCCAGAGGTAGAGCTTGTATCTGTCATTCAATAATGACAGAATCACAGAATATTAGATGTTGGAAAGGTAGTTGAGCCTAAGCATGAGTACTGTTGGGTAAAACCTGCCCAAGCATGGAATGGTTCTTACCTTGTGTAGCTGTGGCACAGCAGAAAATCAGAATCACAGACTGGTTTGTGTTAGAAGGGACAGGCATTAAAGCCCATCTTATTCCAAACCCCCTGCATGGTCAGGGACACCTCCCACCAGCCCAGGTTGCTCCAAGCTGCATCCAACCAGACTTTCAATACTTTCAGGTTTGGGGCGGCCACAAATCCCTGGGCAACCTGGGTCAGGGGCTCATCACTTTCATAAGGAAGAGCATCTTCCTAATTTTATCTAAGAAATTACAGAGGGTTTGCTCAAAGCACAGGTAGCCCAGATCAGTGTGTTTTGTCACTAGGACCATGAATTTTTTTTCTATTGAATAAAAGAGAATTTTTCCAGCTCAGCTGTCCGGAAAAAAATCCACAATATATAACATCATATTCTTCAGCTATATAACCCAAAGAAACTGTTCTCGTATATTAAATATTACAGTTTTTTATTGTTTACTGTTAACCAGCTCTGCAGTGATACCTAAGTGTTTTTGAGAATGTAAATAGAAATAAAATAATGAGCAGAGTATTCCCACTCTCATAATTTCACTGAGGATTTATCTGACATCATAAACGGAAAGAGCATAGTTGAGCTGTTTAGTCATAGGAACCCCAAGAAGAAAATTATAGCCTTTTGATACACAGCAGGCAAGACTTTATACATTAACAGCAGTAAGTGGGCCATCTGTGATGATTATACCCTCCCTAAGGACTAAATGTTCCAGTACCCTGGTTTTCATACCTACAAAATGAGTGGGGTTTTTTTTTTCTCCATTTTTTCCATTTTTTCTTTTTGAAGGAGATGTCAGTTTTTATTCAACCAACAAGAAGGCCTAAGTGTTAGCCAGTTGAAATTTTATCATAAAAGAGGAGAAAGAAAATTTGAGTTACTGTAGCTTTTAATCTAGCTTGGATAAAATTTCTAAGTCCTGTCATTTCAGTCACATTATCCTCTGCTAGCATCACTGTGGCAAGGCATATCAGAAAATAATCATAGGGTCCTGACAGAGATAAATCAACACATCTTACAGTGAACATACAGAAAGGTTATGAAGCAGTCACATACTGTTTATCATATTTATCTTTTGGATCTTCATCTTAGAATTGCAAAAATAGGCTACAGTAAACCTTGCAGTTGACAATTAGCAAAACCATATTATAAGAGGAAGAGCACCCTCCTATCTGGATCAAAGCTTCAAGGCTTTTTTTGTTTTTGTTTTTGTGTGTGTGTTTGTTTGGTTTTGTGTGTTTTTTGTTGGTGGTTTCTTTGATTTTTTTTGTGTTTTAACAGATTTGTGTTGATTTGCATTGGCCATCTTGAAGACTGATGTCTTCAGTAAGTAATTTGAGAAATGGAATTCAAAAAGAAAAGTAATTTTAGAGAGTACAATTTATGTCATCTCCCTTTTCTTGATAGCAAGATGCATCTGCATTTAACTGTGTAACAAAGTTAAGCAGAAATAGAACTAGGAAATAAACATGCCTCAGTTGTGTTTCTTAAATGATATGCACAAGAAATCTTGAGAGACCTATCAGGTAGAACATTGGCATGCTCTGTGTTTTATATACAGCTTTGATGTGTAAGTTAATAATTAATAATTTACTTACTGTACATTCTTCCATGGGAGGGAGGACATGCCCATGAGCCTCTGGGGCAAGAAATAAGAAATAAAAAATAATCTGGAATGATGTGCTAGCATGAAACATTGGTACCACCTGGCATGCTCTGCTCCTGAAAAGAAGAATCAAAGATAATCATCCATGGCCTAAAGACTCCAGCTTGTTGCAGAACTTCTAACTTTCCATGTTGATTAATAGCTGAATGCATTAAAATCGGTGATTATTTCTTTTCATATATTTATATGAACTCATTTTAAGAATAAAATCAATATATAATTAAATGTGTTTGTTTTATAGTGTGTGAGTTAAATATATATATATACAAGTAATTGAATTAAGAGGCATTTTAATACATGCCACCAACTACCTAAAGTTTGTTTAGCATTGCCCTTTTTTAAAATATACATCTTACTTAATAGGTCTCCAAACAGAAGATTTCAAGTATGGGAATTATATGAGAGAAAGTTTTTTTAAACAAGTTTAGATAATCAAATCACTTAAAAGAAGTGCGTGTTGCTCTATGTTCTCCTGACATAGAATCTACTTCCAATGGAAACTTAATTGAATTGTCCACAATGGAAACAGGATTTTGTTTTTGAACTTTCCTGGCTACAACAATATAGGCAGTTCAGAGAAATGCATGAATTTGCAGAATTAATGCATAAACTTGCAGCCATGATCGGCAAGAACAATACTGGCCACAGAATACTAACTTATTTGCCAGTCATTGCAAATAATGAATGAGTGGTTTCCATCAATGCTTGCAGCATGTAATTTAGTGACTATTTCAAACTGTCCTTTGGCATCTTAATTTCTCCAGCAGTTCTCCCCATGTCAAAAGCAACTGACTACTGCCCCACTTATTGATATTTCCAGAGTCAAATAACAAAAGCAGCTTTCATGGTTTTCTTCAGTGCTTTGTACCACAGAGATGCTTGATTGGAAAAGTTTATATTGAATCACCATTCAAAATAACTTTATGATGACTTATGGAAAAGAATTTCACATAATGGCTGCATTTGGTAAAGCTGAAAGCTGCTTCATTGGCTTTGTAAGTTTATGATGTTCCCAAGGCCTGAGGATGAACTCCCTGGTTTCAGTCCCTCCTCTCATAACATCTAACTCATGACATTAAAAAATGTCCTACAATGTATTTCCAGCATTTTCCCTGTATTTCCATAAGAAATGATGTGCTACAGAAGATAAACATGGAGAGAAGTTCAGAGCAGAGAGTTATTATGTATTATGTTATTGTGTTTAAGGGAAAGGTTTTTATTCTTTTTAAAAACCTCCCGCAAAGTCTGAGACTGTATCCTGTGTCATGTAAAGCACCTGGTGATGCTGCAAGCTACAGTCACATCTGTTATCAGCATCAGGCACTGATGTCACATGGAAATTTCCATTGGATCTACAGCATTTTTCCAGGTTTGCCCCCTCATAAGCATGTTCATAAATGCCAACAGTTTATGGGAATGAATAGAAGACAATTAAGCCAACACTTTCCAGCTCTGCTGGAAGGATCTCAAAGGAGAAGTGGTTATCAGCCCAGACAAAACAGTGAGTCACAACTTTATTCTAAGGCTAGAAATGCTTTCTTTAATTGGTAGGGAAAAATAGCTAAGCCCAACATCAATTAATGAAGGGAATGAATGCCTGGGAAAGGGCAACATGAGGTTGTTTGACAAGTGACAAATGTTGGAGATTAGATGGGGAAATTAACACCCCAGAAATACCCAGAACTTGGTGTGAGTGACCTGGTCTGTATTTATCTCTGAGTGTTCTTTTATACCAGCCCATAAAAGAACACAGAAAAGCTTTTTTCCCTGGGTTACCTTGCACCTGCCCTCACAGCCTGTCACTTTCAGCTACTCAATGCACAGCCCTTACAGAGTCAAAGGAAAGAATAGTGAAATATTAAAAGCGATTATATAAAAGCTCAACACCTCCTTTGGAATCATTAGGAAATGAAAACAGCTCCCAGTTGTTGGGAATGAAAGACTATTGTTCTGGAAGAGCAAGAGCCATTAAGCTAATTACACATTTGCATTGATTTTGTGAAAACTGAATGAACTTAAATTAATACAAGCCAGATGTAAACCAAATTAATTGTGTTCACATAGGGGTTTTCACCAGTTGAACTGATTTCAAACCAATTTTGTTCACAAACAAGTCTATATATCCTTTTCTTTCTTTGCACAGACTGAAAATTAGGTAATAATTTCAACTTGGATTTTGATAACTACTTCAATATCATAGCTGAACACGATCCTCCTATAAATTAGCATACTGCATATCCTTCCAAAAAGACATCTCCAATTCAAAAATTTTCTTTATAATCAAGTTCCACAGTGACTTGGATCTAAACCTGGGTCTAATCCACCTTGGCTGTCAAGGTCAGAGTTATGGCATTGTGTTACAGGAGGGTGAAATTTTTTCCTTTATTCCCTTTTGTATGTTGCAATGCAAGTAGGTAATATCATGCAAATGCCACAAGAACACTGAGGCAAATGTTAATATAGAGCCTGGACATGGGCAGAATGGGTTACTCTATCACAGCAAGCAGACAGGACCCCTCTGTGCCTCTTGTCTTTTCCTTCCTCCATGCCACTTAATCCTGCTTCCTAAAAAATTCCTTCTGTCAAATGGGCACAGTGGTTATCAACTGGCATGCTTGTTTCCTGCTGCTTATCAGAAAAAAGGAAAGGGAAAAAAAATGAGAAAAAACCCCTTAAGGTTCTTATGACATACAGAAACAAAGAATTTTACTTTTAAATAACATATTACTATACTGGCACATGTGTAAAATACTGGTATATACCTTTCTGATTAAAATTGTGAAATGACATTGGCCAAAAATATGTATAACTGCAGATCTTTGCCTGGATAGCTACTACTATACTATCCCTGTAAGCCCATTGCTCTCCACATTTTTAATGCTCAGTGCAATATCTTCAAGTTTCCAAACTTGAAAGGGGACCCTGAACTGTGAGCTGGACAAGTATCTCCTGGAGTCTGCACTGGAGAGCATTTGGGAGACCATTCCCCTGCTGTAGCTAATAGCATTGCTGGCTACAAGAACATTTTTGCTCTATTTTTCATCTACTTGAGATCTCAAAATGTCAAGATGCCCTCAGGTGTTTCTGAAGGGAAGAGTCTGTGCATGTCTTAATTTCTTTCACTGTTCCACCTTTGCTCTCACTGGCTTTATATGTGGGAGTTTTGGCAAGGCAACATGGTACAAAGAGCCTGTGCTTTGTACTTATGGTCCTTAATATCACTGGTTTGGAGAAGCTGCAGGTGGAGAGGGGGAATACTCAGAACTCCTAAAATATGTTCTAGAAGTTTCTTCTTTCTGCTGAACAGTGAGGAGTGAGGATGCTAAAATCAGAGCAACAGACTGGTAAGGAGCCCACCACTGTTGCATGACACAGAAATGAAGAAAGGGACATTTTGGGGTTGTAAATACAGTATATACACACACAGGCCAACACTTGTGTATGTCCATGGGTAACAGAAGTAACATGGGTGTGTTAAAAAAAAAAGAAACAATGCTATGAACTTATCCTATGGTAATATACACCTGCAAGAGAACTAAAGTGTATGCAGGAACAAATACTTCTGAAGAAAAAGGTTGTCATGTTATATTAAATGAGTAGAGACAAGACAAGAATAAGGGTTCCTGTATCTAAGGGAGGTTCAGTGTGTCTCCTTTACAGCAAAGATGCATCTATAACATGTTAAAACTCTTGAAATTTATTCACAGTTTATTTAAAACCAATAGACGTTTGTTTGTCATGATAAAATAGATAAAATTTACTGCATTTAATTATAACTGCTGTTGCACTTTACTTAATTATTAACATTAAAAATTACTTAGTGTGGCATAATTCAGAAAAATGATACAGGCAATTCATTAATCAAATTAAAATTATTCACTTGATGCATTTACTGTCTCAAAAGTATAGACATTAAAAATGGCATTTTTAAAAATAAAAATTATCAACTGTGATTTTATGAGCAATTTTCTACACTACTGCAAATGATGAAATGTATCCACTGAGTCAAGATACATTGATTTCTCCTCATCAGAATGGTGTGCATGCTGAAGTCACTGTCATACTTCCAGAGAGGTAAGTCAGCTTGTAAGTATAAATCACCAGTTCCTGTAGTTCCATTTCTGGGTCTCTTTTTCATTGAAGACAGCTGCAGGAGTTTTCCACCTGAAAGAAATTAATTTCTGTTGATGAATCATGCTGTTTTATTTTGTCCCAGGATTTTGTAGGAGTCTCCAGGTTGGATGCATTCATGGATCCTGACAACTGCATCAAAATTGTTGAGCTGAGCCTCTGATGCAGTCTTCCCTCCTCCAAGATATTCAGTAGTCACAAAAGTGAAATTCAAAGGATCTGAGGGGAAAATTCTCTATGGCAGAGTTTTGCTGGTTCTCTGACCTTGGAAAGTCTTGATTTTATGTATGTATAAAAAAAGTGGTAAAATCTATAACTTGGACATTTTCTGTAAACAAGAAGAAATAAAAAGACAAAGCTTGCAGGATTTTGGACATGTTTTTTACAGTCTAAAACGGGGTGTCAGACCCAACCCAAGTGTTTAAATTTGGTCTCCTCTCCAGTTGCTAAAGTTTGACTGTTGCAAACACGCTGCTTCACACTCCCAACAGAATACAATAAAATGGAGCCAGGGAGCAGTAGAAGCAACCTCCACTTCCACTTAGGTAAGAGACTGACAAAGTCCTCATCCCTCTTCTAAAAAATCAGGGCACTCCCTACCATGCTGTGGATGTGAGGGATTTAATGGGTGTATAGAGAGATCTTTTGCCTGTTTCTGTATTGAATTTGCCTATTATGCTGAAAACTCATTGGGTCAGAGGCTGCCTGCTACTGTGTGTTTGTGCAATGTTTAATACAATAGGGACTGAATCCTTGGCTGCTGAAAAGGCAGGAACATAATACACATCATTGATAATGATAATTTAAAGCTGTGATAAAATTTATCCCTATCAGCAGTTTCCCTGCTTGGGCAACAATACCGAGAGCAAGTGGGAAAACGCTGTCATCAATATTTGGCCTTCTGGTTTGTTTACTCAGGCTGTGCTTAGTAATTTTACAATATTGCCTGTGTTTATCTTAACTTTGGCTAACTGTGCCAAGCTTAGAGAAAATGCCACTGAAATCAATGTGTGTTCCTTTTAAATTTCTGTACCTGCACTTTCTTTTCTGTGTTGTTATTTCACAGGGCTTTGGTCACTGCTTCAGAGAGCTCACAGCCAAAAAGATAAATAACACTGGGAAAGAGAAAGATGCAATTGGAATATGTTCAAAATGTCTGTGTAGCATCTTTCCCTCAGGCCATATAAAAAGACTGCTCCACTTTTAGAGGTGGTAAAAACTTCAGAAGTGTGTTGTATTCCTGCATTATCATTTCAACTGTGAACACAGAATGGGAATTGTCTTTTAATGTTTATTGAGCTGTAAAGCTGTAAGGAGCTACACTGATGGTGATTCACAGATAATTATGCTATATCATCTCTTCCCAGCCTGCATGTAAAGTTTCAGACATGCTCGTGGAGGTATGCAACCGAGTTAGCATGTTTTACTTAAGTACCTTTACAATATTTAAAACCTGTTTAGAGCTGCGAAGTCTTGCAAACACACAAATACTGAAACACTCAAATGAACTTGTTTTAACCCATTTTATTCCCAGACATGAAACCTAAATTACTAGCCCATTTATATATCTCTGGTTGTCTGTTTCTCTGATGAAATGACTCCATTGAGGCAATAACAATACTTCTTTATGCTATTCAAAGTGTGTATGAGGATTCAGGGGGGAGCTAGGTTCAAAAATATAGTCCCAGGGCTGAATACAGAGATAATGCATCATTCTATAGCAACTTTCTCCTGCCATTCCCAGAGCATTCACTGCACAAGCAAGGCCATTCTTCACCAGGAAATAAGGCTGTTTCTTAAACCTAACACACGACAATGCTTCTGGGAAGTGTGTTTGAAGCCTCCATGGATTTCCCTGCGATGCGTAAATATGTTGGAAAAATAAACAGTTAAGTTCAAGTTTAAAAGAAGGCAAAACAAAACCAACAAAAACCCAGCCCCATCTGTCAAACGGTGTGTATGAAATCATCAGATATTCTGCACTTGTTTGCATCCATTCAGACCAACCTGCCCCACAGTCTAAGCTTTATGCTCCAGCTCCCTTTACAGGGTCAGCGGGCTGGAAAATTACCACATGCTGTCACAGTTAGCTCAGCCAGGTCTTGTTATCATTGTTCCCAAGGAATCCATTCATGCCATTATTTTACATATTGGACAGACGTCCTGCCACTGAAGCTTGGGCCAACTTGAAGGGCCAAACGTTAATTGGTCTCTATTGTTGGCAGAATAGCAGTGCAATACGTGGGAAAGAATACCCAGACAGCTCACTGACACTGGTCTAAGACCTCTAGACTTGGGGGGTAGCCTGTGAGGAGCTTTTATGTAAACAAGACTTCAATAAAAAAAAAAAAAGATTACCTCCTCTGTCGATATTCATAACCCACAATTTTTTCCCCCTCTTCTCTCTGCTCTGCTCTCCCATGAGCAGTATAACTCTTCAGATACAAAGGGTCCAGAAAGTGGTATGGAATGGACAATGCTTTTTGCATGGTGGGTCTGGGAGATGTGTGCAAGAAACCATGCAATTGATCCTGATTTATAAGGGATAGGATTGAGCTCCTAGGTGGAACAAAGCAGTTTTATATCCAGCTTGCTCTGCTATCCAAGGGGATGATACTGCAGCATGTGGTTGTGGAAATTTAAAGTTTGTGATTTTCATATGCCATGGCTGATGTGTCAAAATAAATGTGGGCCATGTCTCCCTGTCTCCTCTAGGTATGGAATTCCAAGTAAATGGTTGCACTGATGTAAAATTTTGGTTTTGTTTCAGTTTGGAACACTGGAAAGCCAGCCAATGTTCAGGAAATGCATAGCAAATTTTGAGTGTTCAGAAAACAAAACAAAACAAACAGAAAATCCCAAACCAAACAAATGAACCCAAAACAAGAAAAAGAAAAAAAGCCTTCAGGTTTTGTTGTCTCCCCCTAATGTGATGGTGTTTTTGGGATTTTTTGGTTAGCTTGGTTGCTTCCTGTGCACATTGTTGGCTTTTGTCAGTTGACTAGAACTTGGTCCTGAGCTGAAGAGATTCCTGCATTTGAGATAGTGCCACTGGATTCACCTCATTCCCCCAGCTTTACCCCACCATGAAAGAGAAGGATCAGGCTGATAGGGATGGAATACTGCAGAGTGCCCATTTCAGGGGCCCCACTCCCAATAGAAAGAGATGTACAGATTCCTTACTATGAACAGAGTGAGCTGAATAAGATTAAAAATATCCCATGTGAATGAGTGGCAAAATCCTTAGTTCCAAAAGGGAATCACTTTGAAAACTGTTTAAAAATTAGTCCAGAGAGGGAGAGATAGAGAGTATCCAAATACCTGGAGCTTAATTTTCATATCTCAACACAGTCTCCTGGCTGGCACCCAGGGGGTGAAGGGGTTGGACTTGGCTTCTGCTGGCCAAAGTCTTTATTTCAGGTAGTGAGTATTTTATTTCCATTATTTTCCTTGTCTTTGGACAGCAAAAATCTTGGCAACATGACCTGGATGCTCTTGGCATGACAGCATGTGGTAATTATCTGATTAAACTGGCATTTCAAAACCCCAAACACAAATTTCAGCCTTATGAACCTGCCTGCAAATAACACAGCAGTAATTTAAGTTAATTTGCCATATTGATTCTGTAAAACTCTCCGTGGAGCTCCACAAAAGTCAGTGGCACAGTTTATCTTTTCTGCAAACATTTTCATAATATTATGTCACAGTACTGAATGCATGAGAAGAACTCACAGGTTCTCTCTAAAACCCATCTAAAATATATTACAGGTAGTAATAAGATGTGTTAAAATATTTGTGCTATCCAAAAGCTACTTCATGTCTTCATGAAATATATTCTATTTCAAGCAAGATTCTTTCTGTGTCTGGCAGCTAATTTTAAATAGTTCCCTTCTTCAGATGACAATAAGATCCAATTGAGATAAATTTATTTTTCCATGAAAGTAATGTGTGTCAAGGCTAGATTTCCTAAGCCAAGCTCTCCAAGCAACCACCTAATAATTTTGTGACCTGTAGATAATGTGGTCTTAGAATAAAAGATTTTTTTCAGATTATGAAATATTACACTAAGATAAATTTTAGAACTTAGTGTTTCCAGCTAGAATATGATATTTTAAAAAATCTTGCAGGTTTTTAAAATAAGCATAAGAAAGAGAGAAAGAGAATGAGAGAGTGAGAATACATGGAATAAATAACAGTAAAAAAATTATTTCAAGTGTTCTGAAACATGATGTTTTATTCTTAATTTTTCAAGATTTGTATTTGTGTGTATACATGCTTCTTCTGATGGACTTAAGGGAGATGGGGTTTGGAAGAAGCAAAACAGTAATGAATTAATAGAAATGAGTCCTGCTTTATGTAATCTTTTAAAATGAAATTACCAAATGCATAAATCCCACTATTAATTGCTCCGTATCTATACTATACATGCATGGTGAAAGTGTTTCTAAGGGAGGGGTGTGTGGTGGTACAGACCCACATTATAACACATTAAAACACCAGGCAACATTGCTCTTGCAATGTTCCAAGTGCAGTGGTTCAACAACAAGTGCAGTAGGCTGAGACAATTCAGTCCTTTCTGCTCATGAGCTGAAATAAGTGGGTATCTTCTAGTTCTACTGCAAATACAGAGATTGGGGGCAACCAGGCTCTCCCTATCTGTCCCTGAAACTCCATTTGCAGAATATCCTGCAGAACACTTAGAATATTGCAATATACTTGAGATGCCTCCTGCTTGGATCAGGTGTGTTCTCTGAAAGTTACCAAAGATTATCTCAGTCAAATAGTGACCTAAGTCAGTCACCTTGAGACTCTATAAGTATTGGTCCTGAAAGGCAGGCAATTGGGAACTCTGGCATCACAAGGTGCTACAGTCCTGCCTCTTGTGTGCCCCACAAAGAAGGATGTCTCATCTGATTGAAAGAGTAGGCTGATGGTCACTTCCCTCAAGTATGATGGGACAAATCAAATTACATTAGGTTGATGTACTTTGACTCTGTAGGAAAATGGGGGTGGGGGGGTGGGGGAGTATATATTGTATCTTCTTTCATGACATTAAGTACCAAAATTTAACACATTAACAGGTTAAGATCTATATCTCTATGTGTGCACACAATTTATGTTAGAAACTGTGTTGAATTGCACCTCTGTACTCATTATAACAGATTGTTAGCTGTTGATTAAGCTATTAGAAAAAAAAATCATATAATCTAATTTTTTAATTCTTTCTAGTAGTGTTAATCAATCTTAATTTACTCTTATTCTGTATCACATCAGATCCATAAGTATGTGTTAAAGCATTATACTGTAAACTCTACATTTTAAACTCTTTAGTTGTAAACCCTTGACCAACTCTGGGACCAGGAGTGGATTCAGCCCCACCCAGACTCCCCTCTGAGAAGGAGCATAGAAAGCAAGGGGGTCCATTCTGAATCTCCTTACTCAACGAGAGACCCTTCCTCATTCCTTCCCCTGATCCCTGTGCAAACCACTCCAACCTGATAGTGACTCAATCTCCCCTATCCCTGCATGAATCAATTCCCCTTGTCCCCATGGTAGCCAATCCTATCCAATTCCAGCTCCTAAATTCCCTTTCCATACAATAAGTAATAGAGTGAACCTTACCATCAAATTCTGTTCAGTAACCCTTTCATAAATCTATATTAAATGTCACCATTTCCTGATATCTTTGTTGGTGATTATTTAAGTGACCTTTAAGACCCTTTAGTCTCATCTGACACAGAGGACAAAAAGGCAACCCTCCCTTCCCCCCCAGATTTTAATGTAGAATGACAGATAGATAATGTTTAATGTTTCATTAAACTTTAGGGACATTAGGGCACTTAATGAACAATTTTTTTGTGCATCATTTAACCCATGGAAAACTAAATTTCAGCCCTTATAATGATGCCACAGGAGTCCAAACATTTCCCAGCAGGAAATGTTATTGTTTGTCACTTAATTCAACACTACCCTCAGCTTTTTGGCTCACCTCTCCTCTCCCTTTTTTATGATAATAATCTTCCCACTTCAAAGAACTGGATTAAATCTGATCCCCATGAGCCCATGGTTTTCTGGTGTCTCTAGAACCATCAGAAACTCAGATGATGAGGGGAGGTGTAGTCCCATCTTACACCATGAAAGTGTCACTAGGTTTGTAAGCACTTGGCTCCCATCCCCTGATTTCCAGCAGCCCGAATGTATTGGAAAATATTACTGAAATTTTCACACACATTTTTTTTTCTTCTTTAGGAGACCTTCATCCTGCAGGATGAAAATTAAAGCCTGAAAACACTGTGAGGATTCAACATTTGCTGAGAATCAAAATCCTCTTCTCAGTCCTTCAGAGATGTAGACCTAGCAAAAACTTCACTAAATTACAGAACTTAGATTATTGGAGTGTTTGGGTTAAGTTTTTAGAGAAGAAAAGTGAAGACTTGAACCTTCTGATTAGTGTCCCAGATGGTCACCTCAAAGCTCAGGAGAAAGATCTCAATTGCAGGCTACCAAGAAACATCTTACCACGATGTACAAGAACAAAGTAACTTTATTTGCGTCAGGGACAGTTTTTATCTGAAATTTTAGGCAACTCTTGTCTATAGTGTCTGTCAGGAATCATATGGTCTATTGCTCAAAGAGTTTAAAAAAAAAAAATTATTTTTTTGTAACCATCTTCTCCTAATGAAAGAGCAGATTATTAAAAAACTGGTTTGGTGTCCTGAATTTAAGAGAATAAAACAACTGCAAAATGGCTCTCCGTGAACGTGGTGGGATTTTGGCCAAAGAATACACTGATATTCATAAAATTCACAAGAAAGGACACTCAAGGGATTCAGCAACATCTGCATTCTTGTTCCTTTGTCACCTTCCACTCCCTTTGCAAAAAAAGGAGTAAAAAAAGATAGTCCAGAAAAACATGCAAAAATAAACTCAGGTGTATCCACAGGGCCCATTGTAGTGTATTAGCAACTGCCTGAGGTATTTTCCATCATGTTACATTAGTATCATAGAACTTTAACATTTGATTGCCCTAATAAGAAATGACCTTGCAATCATCTCAAGCAATTTTCCTATCAGATTAGTAAAAACAAAGGTTAACACCTGCCAACAGGTAAACTACTAAGCAGGTATGATAGATTCTTCCAAGTTTTACCCATGTGTTAATGCTTGCCTTTCTTGTTCCAACACTGTTTTCATTACTAAACTTGGAAAATTAGTCCATTATAACTCACCTTTAGAAACAAATAAATACAAGAGGATAAATAAATAAACTGTAGCAAATAAATAAAGCAGTCATTTTCTTTATCAACCTTTATCAAATAAACTGTTGTGATGAGGAACAACCATGTCTATGGGTGACGATTGCATCAGAATGCAAAATCAGAAAAGATGTAAGAAAACTACTGCAACTTATTTAGGATATAGACCACGAAAAATTCTGAGTGGAGAGTTTCTCTAATGATACAGCAATTTTCTCAAAGGAGAGATGAATGTTCCATTGTATTATACAATCAAATTTAGACAAAAAAAAGTACTACGTGGTGCTGTCTAGAGAATAACTAGGCAGTGAGAGGACTTGGTTGTTTCTATCTCACTCTCTCAGTTGCTGTAATTCCAGATGGGCATGGAAGATGAAAAACTAATGGTATTTAATGGATTGCTGAGTTCTCATCTGCTTGCTACACAGGTTTTCTGCTTTCAGGAATTAAATAATTTAAGAAGCGAAGAAAAAGTCATATAGCTTCTAGATTATTTTTTTCCTCCAGTCATATTAATTTAAAATGAGTCAACTCTCTCAGAGTCTGCACCACATGAAAGAATCACTGATAACACAAGAGGTGGAAAGGCAGCGATGCACCCTGACTACACTGGTGAAAGCAGCCCAGGTGAAGATTTAATGTGTAATATTATTCTGTTGTACTTTCTCCTTACATGCATTTTTAATGAACTTCATAATACCTTTTAAGAAGCTTAAAAAAAATTTTCAGGGTGTCAGGAAAATCTGGAGAAGGTTGGTGGGAAAAGAGATCGTGTGTGTGCTTAATTGCCTGGGGAAATCCATAGTGCCATTTCCTCTCAGAACCCTTTCTCACCAAGAAGGTAAATTTTCTGGAGCTAACCAAGGGTAAGATGTACCAGGGAAAGTATTCTGGCAACATCTGGAATGGGGAGAGTTAAAGCAGGGAATGATTAGAGAAGCTGAGGCTTGTTACCCTAAAATACACACTAACATGTAAAAAACATATTTCGGGTTTTGCCGTGGGCTTGTTCCACCTCTGTGTCCCTGGCTGTGAAAAGGACCGAGTGAAAGCAGCAGTTCCTGAATTTTTTACTGCAATGAGCAATTAATTTAGAATAAAAGGGTACCAATTTCAGCAAGCCTTGAAACTCATCATTTTTTTTTTAATTTTTCTTTTTTTTTTTCAATTGAATAAAGTCAATCATTTCTCCCTTACTGTCAGTTCACCTGTGGACTTCCTTCCTTGCAACTTGCCATGTCAGCAGATTTCATTGAGCTATAAGCAACAATTTTTTGCATTTTCTGGTTTGTGTTCTCAGGTCTCTGGTCAGTCTAGCTATGTTTTCTTCCTCAGGGAAACGTACAAGTCATCTGGTTTCATAGCATCCTAGATTGCTAGATGTCTTCTGCGGTTTTTTTCATATCTGAATTTTTTCATATATGCATTTTTCACATATGCGTTTTTTCCATATATTATATTTCATAAACCTGCCATTGGTTTTGGCCCTTTTCCATGGGAGCTCCTGAGATCCTTGATGTTTCCTCCTATATCTGTTCAGCTGAACAGAATTGGCTTCACCAGGTACTTACACACAGTCATGGTTTAACACAGGGTCAGCAATTAAGCAACTGAGAGAGGCTCTCTTATAAACTCCTCTCTTCCCAAAAAGGGAAAGGAGGGACAGTAAGGGAGAGAGGCTTCTGTTTAGTGTTGGAAACTAAACTTCCCAGCTTTAATGAAACAGTAATAATGGAAAATAAAATAACGAAGTATGTAGAAATATACATAAATACACACAAAACCACTATCATATTTTCCCTCCCCCCAGTAACACTCAGGTCACTGCCAAGGCTTAAGGGAAGACCCTTGGAAATTCCCTCAAATTTACACCAAGTGTGAGGTGCATCAGATGGAATATTCTATTTAGTTAATATTCATCACCTGTCTGGTCTGCTCCTCCCCAAAGGAGGTGTCAGGTGTGACTCTTATTCCTCCCTTTTGTTTTCAGCTCATAAGTTTAGCAGAGCCAAGCAGCAGCCTTGGTTCTGTACCCTGTTTTCTAGAAGTTACAAACACCTTTTGCTGTCAGTCCTAGAAGTAGACACTGACTGAGAAATATGCTGCTGATCTCAGCAAGTGAAGTCACCTAGAAGAGACTTAACTGAAAAGTGAAATTACTAAAAAAAAAAAATTGTTTCTGTCCTGGCTCAAACCCAGATGCTCACCTGCAGTTACGTCTGTGGAAAGAGGCCAAGGATTCCTCCTTGCTGGATGTCATTAGCCCCCTCTAGATGTTTGCCTCAGGCCAGAGTGCTTGCAGGAAGCTTCTGAAACAAGCTAGGAGTAGGGTAGGTTAGTAGGTTATCTGAGAAGAAAATGCTGCTGGCAAAATACCCACCCCTGCTGCACACCCTCTATTTTCATGAAGGTGAGTGACCTCCAGCAGAGTTGGGCTCCTTCTGCCGCAAAATGTAACCTTTCCATGGCCAGCTCACTTAGACACCAACAGGACAGTAGGCATGGGGTGAAATCCTAGCAATTACTCTGGTTTCATGTTATGCTGGAGTTTATAAAGATGTCAGAGGAGATAATTCTTGGGGCAAGCATCCCTGTTGGTGTGGCTGTGTCTGGGGCATGCTGCAAACATGTCTGTTCTGTTTGATATCAGCAGTTAACATCACCACTCTTCATTTTTAACATCCATTAAATGGACATAATTGTACAGAACCCCTCCCCAGCAGAGATGTTTTGCAAGGCTCAACTAATTATAATTCACTTAGAAAGTGCTTTGAGATCTCAAAATGAAATGTACCATTAAAGTGCAAAGTATTATCCTCTTATAGCAGTTGGAGCATGCAGTCTCTGAGAGGCTATAAATCTGTTACCAGTGCTACCCAAGATAGATCTGTAAGCTGAAGGAAGGACATGAATGTTTAAACATTTATTTAAATATTAAACCACATCAGAACCCTTCAGAACCCATCCTCACGATTGCACTGATGTCCTATGTGAATTCTAGGCATGTACTAATGTGAATTAAAAGTATTGCATCTAAGGAAATTCACTTTTCCCAGCACACTTCAGTTCTCAGTTTTTCACTTCTGTCCCTCTCCAGAGGAGCAAATTCTCTTCTACCAAATAAAATCACACTCAGATTTTCTGGAAACGTTAATGCCCCCTTACAATTACATTGCTTTGTGGCTACCTGATGTGGGCTAATTCTTGTTTCTATGAGGACCTGCTGAAGTCAGAGCACTCCTATCTCTACCATGAATTGCTGTGCAACAGGCAATAAATAATATGCAGTGCTGGTCCATGTATCAGATTTCTGCAGGTGCTTTGATTCTTGCCCTGGTGGGACAGATGTTCTTGAATCTCTTTGGCCTCAAGTGATCTAAAAATTGGGAAAAAAGTACACCAAGAATCTTGACAGAATGCTTCCTGGATATCCCAGTGGCCATTCCACACTTCTGCAATAATATTATTGTTGGGTTTATACATAACTTCCCCTGCTTGACTGCAGTTCCAGTAACACAGTCTGCTGTGGTCATGGAAGTACAAAGAGAAGTGGACAGGTTAAGCAAAATAAAAGTGGATTTATAGTTTCTGATTTTGTACTGACTTTTGTACTGTTGCAGTCACATATCACATGTATTGTCAGCAATATGGCAGCTGGTGACACAAATGGCTCAGAAGTGTGAGTTTTAAATTAAAACTGTATTTTAAACTAGAATTCTCAGCTTCTTCACAATGATAAGTGGCTCTTGCCATGTTAACTGTGAAAACACTGCACTGGCCACAGAAAATACAGTTTCTATTGTAAATGTTTGAAATTATGGAAACATAAAATGGTTTGGGCTAGAAGGCACTTCAAAGACCATCAAGTTCCAAGCCCCTTGTGTGAACAGAAACACAGAACCATAGAATGTCAGTTTAGAAGGGACCTCAAGGATCATCTTGTCCAACTGTTAAGATAGGGATGTCTCCCAGAAGACCAGATTGCTCCAAGCCCCATCCAACCTGGCCTTCAATGCTTCTAGGGACGAGGAAGACACAGCTCCTCTGGGCAACCTGGGCCAGGGTCTCACCACCATCACAGCAAATAATTTCTTCCTAATATCTAACCTAAATCTAACCCTCTTCCAGTTTAAAGATAATTGGCCCTTGTGCTATTAGTCCACACCCTTGTACAAATTCCCTCCCCAGCTTTCCTGTAGCTTCTTCAGGTACTTGTAGGTGCTCTAAGCTCTCCATAGAGCCTTCTCTTCTCCAGGATGTAGAACCCCAACTCTCTTAGCATGTCTCCAGAGCAGAGCTGCTCCAGTTCTCTGATTATCAATCTGTGTCCTTCTCTGGATTTGCTCCAGCATCTCTGTGTCCTTCTGCTGTTGGGGGTTCCAGAACTAGACACGCACTACAAGGAGGGGTTCTAACTAGGGCAGAGTAGAGAGTGAAAATCGCCTCCTTTGATCTGCTGGACAATCTTCTTCTGATGCATCCCAGGATACTGTTGGTTTCTGGTCTTCCAGTGCACACTGCTCATGTTGAGCTTCCCACCAACCAACACCCCAAGTCATTCTTCTCAAGGCTCTACTCAATCCTGTCTCTGCCCAGCCTGGATTTACCATTTGGGATCATCCTGACGCAGGTGCAGGATCTTGCACTTGAACTTGTTGAACTTCATGAGGTTTGTACAGACCTGTCTCTCCATACTCCCTATGTCCCTGGGTTGTTTATTGTGGGGCAATAAATAAAAGTGAATTTTAATGGGGCTGCAAACTAAAATGTCAGTTGCTATTAAGTGGCTGGAAAATGAAGGTGTCAATACTGAGTTGCCAGGTGGGATCTGGACTATTAAAAGATTACTAATTTCAGGCTGGCCCAAGGTGACACAAGTAGTGAAATTTGCTTTTTAATTTATACATAAGGACTTTATTTTCAATTTCTTTTTTTTTTTGTTTGTTTGATTGGTTTTTTTTGCATCGAGGGCTACGTGCAAGACTTCTTGGACTTCCTGGTGATCCATTTGTCCTCCAGACCTTCTTCTGGATCTTGTCTCTTCTTATTCCTGTGGGCTGGAATCACAACCTCCTCTTCTGGTTGCCATGTGAAATGCTCCCCAGAACCATCCTCAGCCTAGATGAGATGGATATGGGTTGTTTTGGCTTAATCCATCGCTGAGACCTCCTTGTTCATAGGCAAAAGTGGCAAAATGCCCTCTGGTTTGCATTTTTTTTTTTTTTTTTTTAATCCCAAGCTCACCATTTCTTTACCTTGTTTGTCCAGGTGCCCATCAGGTTTGTCTGAATTTTCCAGAACACTTGAACAAAGGGACAACACGGACTCCCTGAACATGATGAGGAGATGTCAGCTGCTAACAGGTTGTTTATCATTTTGGCAAAGTTGGGCTCTGGATACTGAAAACTTCTTTGGCCCAGTCGGGTCTAGGCTTTGGTAACAAACATGTATCTCTTCAATACAGTTATTATATAATTAAAAACCTTTTTATCCATTGTAGTCATACATGTAATAATTTTAAAACATATTATTATGCGCATTTGGAATTATGCTAATTTCCAGTTATAATTTTACTCTAAATAAATAAATAACCCAGGTATCTTTTTTAACATTGATTTTTATGCAGATTAGCCCACTCAAATATCACTGTTCACACTTACATAATCACACAGCTCCATAAAACAGAATTATTTAAAAAAAAAAAAGATAATTTTGCTCCATATCTCTACCCCCTGATTTCTGAGCCTTTCTGGCATATGGGACATTACTGCACCTTCTTTTGTGTCCATGACACCCAGAAGTCTACTTTTTAATGAAAACTCAGATTCTCATGCAATTTCCTGACACAAATAGTTATTATTTTAAGCAAAGACACCGCATACTGTGAAAGGTATGATGAAACTCCAAAATTGTTACACTGAAAAAAAAAAAATCAGCATGGAATCACATCTTTGTAGAATTTTTCTGAATATTTAGGATATGTATTGCTAGTGTCACCTTTTGGGTTCTGTTTTTGAAACAGTTATATATAGTGGTTAACTGCACATAGCATTAGAAGAACACATTTTAGATATTGCCTATGGGCTTAATTTTATTTGGAAAGCAAGAAATAAATTTTATTACTATTGTGCTTGGAAATATTTTGAAGGAGCAGACTATGTCAAAGGAGAAGGCACATGTCAAAGTATGAAACCCCCATTAGAAGATAGGATTAATAATTTTTAACTAATTAGAATTTCTTAGGGAAAAGAGCTAGCAGCCTTCATTAATACTGTCAGTAGCAGTTGGAATCACACCATCTGTGTAGAGATATGGTAAATAATTTTGCCAAGAAATGTCAGCTGTCTACAAAGAACAATTTTGAGAGGAATAAAAGGAAGACAGAGCAAACACATTTCTTGACACCAACTGGAATTTCTCCAGTGTCAAAGAGTGAAATTTAATTTTCTAGTGCTCTTGTTTTGTGTATATCATGTTATATTGCATTATATTTAGTACACCATACCAATCATCACATCACATCATGTTTTATGGTTGTATGATCTGTGATATCTTATAGAATGGTAAGCTGTATTATGGAATGGAGTGTTATTTTATTGCTTGTTGCACTGTGGTCTGTTGTATGTAAAGTTATGGTGTGCAGTGGTTTACAATGACAAGCTGTGTTATATGCTCTGTGTTATGTTATAGTAAGGTATATTATGGCATGATATGTTATGTTATGTTATGTTATGTTATGTTATGTTATCTTATGTTATGTTATCTTATGCTATGCTATGCTTTTTATTTTTTTGTTATCCTATGGTTTACTGCATTATATTGTAAGGTATGGTATAGTATACTATAGTTAAGATATTGTAAGGCATACTATGATATGGTGTGCCATGGTATGTTACAGCATGCTGTGCTATTCTGCTCTTCCATCAGTATGACTACTTGTAAGGAGGAGTTATTTTTACCAAGAAAAACCTGTACTTCCTATGTTTTAAGGTAAATGGACAGTTTAGCTTTGATTTCTGTCTGGCTCTGAAAAGTGGTACCTGGAACTGTACCCTACTCTTCCACAGCATGGGAAGTGTTAGGATGCCAAGTGTACCTTCTGGCTCAAGTTGTCATAAAACTATAATTGAATATTTGCCAGCGTCTCACCCAAGGACACAGTGAGAATAATGAGTACACCTTGTTTATTGGTTAAGATTACACTAAGTTAAATGGATGTTTTGAATTTCCAGGCCACCACTCCAAGAAGCTATGGCATCTCTGGCACTATGTGTCATAAATTTAGTTATTATCTCCATTTCAAAGATGCTTATGGGATGACCTTGATTGTTTGAAAAATGGTTTCTAAGGAGCTTTTTGGAGCTTTTTTTTAATGGTAGTAACTAGGTAGAGATCTCAAAGATGTATACATATCTTTCTTTTTTTCCTATGTACTCTAGTGTGATTTGCCCACTCTTATAATCAGAGAATTTGAGAATTCATAAGTTCTTCATCCTTCTGTTTTACTGGGGAGACCGTGTATTGGCCACACAATCCTGTCTGGATGAAGTAGCTATTGAAGAACTCAACAGATTAACTACAGCTCTTACTGCTGATTTTATTATTCTTTTACAATTCACTCAATATTCCTTAGAAAATTATCAGTAAGTCAACTTTTTTACCCACTTGTTATTCTCACCTAGAAGGGCCCTCTAATTCTGGTTTCTTGGTTAGCATCCTTAGATATAATCCCTTTTTGTGTCTTCTATATTTATTTTGAGAATCTTTGGGGGTTATTTTTGGTTTTTTGTTGTTTTTTTTTTTTGGGGGAGGGGGGTGTTCTTGGCCTTTTCTGAAGCTCAGATGACACATTTTTTCATGTAGAAAATTTCTCTGTGTCAGAAAGGGTAAAATGAATCATGATTTACATTCCAAAGCAAACCAGACTGTAGGCAGAGAAAGAAGAAATTAAAAATATTATAAGGTATTAGTAAATAGAAGATGAACTAAAGTGGCAACGTAGCTCCTTAAAAGAAATCTTTTGCCAGACTAACTGGATATCTCCAGGAGTTTTATCTAAACAGATACTTAGTAGAGGCTGATCTACAGGTAGATATTGATGTAGGTATAGATAGATTAGATAGATAGATAGATATGGATAGATAAAATCTTTCTGGATTAAGTAGAACATTGATAGGCTGCTACAACAGAAATTCTCAGCTAATCTGGGACTAAAAGGGGATTAGTTAAAATAATCCCCCCACTAAGATGGGGGGGAGTGTGGATCAGCTGGAAGGCAGGAGGGCTCTGCAGAGGGACCTGGACAGACTGGAGAGTTGGGCTGATTCCAATGGGATAAGGTTCAACAAGGCCAAGTGCCGGGTCCTGCACTTTGGCCACAACAACCCCATGGGGAGCTCCAGGCTGGGCACAGAGTGGTTGGAGAGCAGCCAGACAGAGAGGGACCTTGGAGTTTGGATTGACAGGAAGCTGAACATGAGCCAGCAGTGTGCCCAGGTAGCCAAGAAGGCCAATGGCATCCTGGGCTGTATCAGGAACAGCGTGGCCAGCAGGTCCAGGGAAGGGATTCTGCCCCTGTGCTCAGCCCTGGGGAGGCCACAGCTTGAGTCCTGTGTCCAGTTCTGGGCCACTCAGTTTAGGAAGGAGATTGAGGTGCTGGAGCAGGTCCAGAGAAGAGCAAGGAGGCTGTGAAGGGATCCAGCACAAGTCCTGTGAGGAAGGGCTGAGGGAGCTGGGGGTGTTGAGGCTGGAGAAGAGGAGGCTCAGGGGACACCTCATCACTCTCTACAACTCCCTGAAAGGAGGTTGGAGCCGGGGGGGGTTGGTCTCTTTTCCCAGGCAACTCTCAGCAAGACAAGAGGGCAGGGTCTCAAGTTGTGCCAGGGGAGGTTTAGGTTGGAGATTAGAAAGAATTTCTTTAGGGAGAGGGTGATCAGACATTGGAATGGGCTGCCCAGGGAAGTAGTGGATTCTCCGTGTCTGGAGATATTTAAAAAGAGACTGGATGTGGCACTCAGTGCCATGGGCTGGGAACTGCAGTGGTAGTGGATCAAGGGTTGGACTTGATGATCTCTGAGTTGCCTTCCAACCCACCCAATTCTATGATTTTAAAATGGGGATTATCTGAAATGGAGACTAGTTTAAAAAAGTGTAACATTGACCGGTAGCTGAAAGTCATATTTGGAGCTGAAATTGGTGACCAGTGTTTGCCCTGAATGAGAATAAATTTCCTTATGCCTCTAATATTCAGTCTGGTCTGTATCAGCAGTGACTTAACCATTAGTGACCTTGGTAACTTGGCAGAGGCAGTAGTACTGTCCTAATGGAAATTTGTGAATGCTCGAAATTAGGAGCAATACTGGAAGAGTTGAGTACCCTCAAAGGCAGTGATCAATCTTGATAAATGGAATAACACTAATTAGGTACAATGGAAGTGCATAACACTGAATTCAGGAACTTACAATAATATTTTTTAAACTATTTCTTCTCCTAAAAATATCAAAAGATGTTCTCCATGGGATGACTTGAAGACATCAGTGTAGCTCTAAGCATTGGAGAAGCACAAGTGAGGTCCTTCCACTACTTTTTAAGGCTCTGATTACTCCTGTATGGAAAGGATGAATTAAAACCAGAAGATTGATCAGAGACAGAGAGGGAATAGAGCAAACAGATTGTCCTGAAAAAAGGAAAGAAAAAAGTTTTTCTTATTTAACCTGGCAAAGCAAGAGCCAAATGAGCATAGTATTATTGCTGATTATGTGACAAGGATGAACACCGGGGAAGGAAAAACTATATTTCTGGAAAAGAATTAGGACTAGTGCAGAATTAAATGGCTTAAAATTCTATGTATATAATGTATACATTTAATTTGTACATATATTCTATGTATAAACCTACTGCCAAAGTTATGAAGCATCTGGGAAAGGAAGTTCTGGAACTATAAGATGATAAGTAAGGACAGATTTACTAAAATAATCATGTGATGTGATAGCATCTGAAGGTAGAGCAAGGGACTTACAGGAAAGCAGAAAGGAGATCTCTGCCTCATCTTCTCTACATTAATCTCCCCCCTTGCCTTCCCTTCCCACACCAGCTTTACAGCTTTTTCCTGACCTGGTGACTTTCAGCTTCCCACGGCCTGGGAAGAAAATGAAGATTTCATGCAGTCTGACTGACCCTAGGAAATGTCTTCCTCAGCTGATATCATTGCTAATCAGGATGTGTTGAGTCTGTGTTGAGTAATACTAATAAATGATATGATTTCATTAGTTATTTGTTCTATATGGGCGTTTACTGAACATAAATGCTGGAGCGGGTGCAGAGGAGGTCAGCGAAGCTGATGAAAGGACTGAAGAAAATTATGTAAGAATTATTCATAAGAAATATTATGAAGAATGATTAAGTGAGCTGGGACTGTTTAGTTTGAGGAAGAGTAGGCTGAGGGGAGACTTCATTTGCTCTCTGTAAGCACCTGACATTGTAGAGGTTAGTGCTGGTCTCTTCTCTCAGGTAATTATCAACAGAACAAGAAGGGATGGCTTCAAGCAGCACTAGGTAGGTCTAGACTGGACCTTAGGAAAAAAAATTCACAGAAGAGTGGAGAAACACTGGAATAGACTGCCCAGAAGGGTGGTTGAGTCACCATCCCTGGATGTGCTTAAGGGTCATTTAGATGTGGTGTTGGGGGGTATGGTTCAGGGCAGAACTTTGTACAGTAGGGATAGTGTTTGGACTCTATGATCCCAAAGGTCTTTTCCAACGTGAAAGACTCTATGATTCTATAAAATATCCATTTTTTTTAATTTTTTTTTTTTTTTTACCACTCTGCTTAGAAATGGATAATTTGCAAGGTCAGAGTTTGGGTTAATATTATTTTTTACCTTTCAACTACATCTTCTCCATTTGGGTCCAAACTGCTCTGGTTAGCAACATCAACTCCTACTCTACATAGCAGATAAAACCAGGGATTATTTAAAATCATTACTGCAATTCTGTGCCTTGACCTAACTCACTGGAAATCTGATTGTTTCTTTCCATAAAAGACTATCAGCAACTCATGCTATGGCTCAGAGCTCAGCTGGCTGATTCTGATACAGTGTTCTCTCAGTCTCAGCACCCTTTGGTTTTTGAGCATATTTGTCCTTTGCTGGGAAGTTTTTGTTTTGGTTTGGGCTTTTTTGTGTGTGTTTTTTGTTTGTTTGTTTGGTTTTTTTTTTTTTCCTTTTTCTGATCTAGTTCTGTATGGACTTCAGTGGTACCCATTATTGTCAAGTAAGTTGTGTTGAGGGAAGAGACTGGAAAGTATGTCATGGAATTTTCATTCCTGATAGACATATTTTAAAAGGCCAATTATGAAGGCTCAGATAAATTCAGGACTCACGTAAACAAGACACTTTAAGGAATGAACAGCAGATGTCTTGTCTGGGTGAGCTGAATGGACAATTCTTTCATTTCCCTGGCTCTTTTTGCGAAAAACAAAATTAAAAAATATTTTTAGAAAGAAGTAGTTCTAAAAAATAAATGTTCATGAAAACTCAAAACCAAAATTATTTTAGATTTGTAAGACAATCAAAACTTGAACATTTCCTTCACTGTTTTTCATAATGACCAGGTGTGTTTTAATTTTGTAGATTTGAATAATCCTGTACCAATCAGAAATATCATCTGGGGGATTTTAGTAATCCTACCTGGTCTATTTACACAAAAAATTTCTATTTGAAAATGTAGGTCTTCAGAGATGAAGGTCTGCAAATATACCTGTTTTGATTAAATTTTTTACCATCATGCAACTATAGGGGACCTTCAAGTTCTGTCCTATAGCCAAGGACTCCTGAACCACTCATCTGGTTTGTGAAGCTGATTCAGGAAAATTTTTAGATGGTATTTCAGGAGACCAGAGGGAGTTAGGCAGTGCTGTAGTCCTCAGACATCAAGTCGACCTACAGGCAATGATGAAAGAACCCCTTGCAGCCATTGTTGAGAGACAAGTGTCACCAAGATCAGTAAAAATATTAATTCAGAAATATTCCCCAGTGGAAAAGAGATTTTGGAATCTCCTTTTTTGTCAAGGCAGAACTTTTAAAAATATTTGTTAGTTTGCCAGCTTTCCCTGCACTGTGCTGTGGCACACAAAATTGATGCTGGAAAAGACCAGCATTTTTTAAAAATTATTTTTGAAAGTAAAAAAATTGCAACCTGCAGTATTTTATCATGGGATCCCATCCAGAAAAATTAGATGAGAGGAAGAGAGAAAGTTAATTGAGATGCTACATGAAGGACAGAGCAAAGCAGAAAATCTGCCTGGCTGTTTCCCTTTGTGGGACTGAGTGATTCTGTGTCAGACCAGCAAGCAGGAGAAGCTTTCCATCAATTCACAGATGTGCAGTGGGGAAATTAATTTCCTTTGTATTTTACTCGGGCTCAGGCACTGTGTGACTGGGAGTGTGGAAGATTTCCTGTGTATTATTTGTGCCTAAATTCAGACTTTTAGTGGCTACCTCCCCAGTGGCACAAAGGCTTCACATTACTGGTTGTATCAGGGAAAATCAGGACTTATCCCTACACATTAGTCATGAGTAATTAGACACCATGATTCTATGAATTTACGTGTCTGTGATTTTGTGAGTACTACATATTTTTTATTGGCAGTTACATCTCATTCTATCCTCTTGTAGGCACTTAATGCAAACATCACTCCATTACATGAGACCAAGACCAAAACAGAGTCCTTTGTCTCTTTGCTAAGCAAGTTTTTGGAAGGAGAATTTATTTAAAGCCACAAGACAGACCACTTGTCTCAAGGAACTTCTGAAGACACAGGCTGTCTGGGAGCACCCTTGGAAAAGATTATGCAGGAATAAACACATCCCTAATTCATCTTCGTGGTGGTACACTAATTAGAAGAATTTTCAGGCCAGGGAGCTTTAGCTCAAGCCTTGGAGCTGAGAAAACTTCAACAGAGAAGGTGGGTGTGATAGCCTTGTGCTGCAGCTGGATTCCTTCATTCATACCACCACTTTTAATTCTCTTTGATCCTCATGGCAGCTTTTTGATGCCCTGGAGCACGGGGCTCTTTTGAAACCCTTGTGGTGTGTCATGTGCTGCTTGCCTCAGAAATATTTCTTCACAGAATCAAAGAATCATAGAATCAGCTGGGTTGGAAGGGACCTCAGAAATCATCAAGTCCAACCCTGGGTCCACTACCGCTGCAGTTCCCAGCCCATGGCACTGAGTGCCACATCCAGCCTCTTTTTAAATATCTCCAGGGATGGAGAATCCACTACTTCCCTTGGCAGCCCATTCCAATGTCTGATCACCCTCTCAGTAAAAGGTCAGAAATATTCACCTGCAGTGGGTGGAGGGGACCAGGGCAGGGTCTAACCCTGAGCATCCCAAACGTGGAGATGTGGACAAGATGTGCTGGAGGCAGGATTTAATGAGCAATGGATCTGTGTGTTTAATGCATCTCTTCAGTTCAATTTTATTATAAGATACCTGAACAATTACAAATCTCAAGGCTATAGAGAGCCACAGGTTTTGATGTTAAAAATCGAACACGTTCATAAGAAATCTGATTTGAGTAAGGTGGCTGACATAAGCACAGCCACAAGTTTGTGTGTATGCCTTGGAAATATTTTGTTGAGTCAAGATAAATATTCATGCATCTTGAAGTGACGTTTTGGAGATGTGGACCCCCTTCTTGTGTCTGTATCATAAACATCATCATAAACATATTACAAACGTATCATAAAACATATCATAAACATTTCCAAAAAAAGAGGCTAATGACCGCTTTTTAAGTTAAAAAACCATATTTTAACCGTGAGTTTCTCTAGCAGTAACTCTGACAGGAATTTGTTTCACCAGTATCACATTTTTTCTTAACATGCAGATGTTGTTTTTTTTTTTAAAGAATATTTCCATTTTCCAATGGTGCTGTCTTGCTTTCTTCTGCAGTCTGGAGGCTGACAAAAAGACTAAGGACTCTAACACCTCCACCAGACACAAGATTGCTCCAGGTTTGAGAAAATCATTGTTATTTTTGAGTCAGAAAAATCACAGAATCACAGAATCATCTGGGTTGGAAGAGACCTCTGAGATCATCAAGTCCAATCCTTGATCCACTCTCCCCGAGATTCCCAGACCATGGCACTGAGTGCCACATCCAGTCTCTTCTAAAAAAACCTCCAGGGATGGAGAATCAACCCCCTCCCTGGGCAGCCCATTCCAATGTCTGATCACCCTCTCTGGAAAGAAATTCTTTCTAATCTCCAACCTAAACCTCCCCTGGCACAACTTGAGACTCTGCCCTCTTGTTTTGCTGAGAGTTGCCTGGGAAAAGAGCCCAACCCCCCCCTGGCTCCAACCTCCTTTCAGGGAGTTGTAGAGAGTGATGAGGTCTCCCCTGAGCCTCCTCTTCTCCAGCCTCAACACCCTCAGCTCCCTCAGCCTCTCCTCATAGGATCTGTGCTCGAGTCCCTTCACCAGCCCAGTTGCCTCCTTTGGACCTGCTCCAGTACCTTGATATCCTTCCTGAACTGAGGGGCGAGCACAAACCAGATGTTTTTCAGGGTGTTTTCTGGGTGGACTGGTCAAGTTCCTGGCATTTTGCTTTGTCTGAAGGGACCAGCAAGGCAGGGTGGTGATGTGCATGTGGGCGTTTATCTCTGTATTTCTCCTGTATTTCAAGGCACCCACTCCATTTCTGAGCCATTTAAGTCTTGGTTCAACACTGGGGCTCTGTGTGCAGTGCAGAGGAGGGAGAGAAGTGTGAGACAGCACCTGAGAGCTGCATCCTGCTGAACGTGGGGTCCCTAACACAGAGGCACGGAAGCCTGAAGCAGTTGTAATGCCCTGAAGCATCATGAAAGAACTGTGAAGATGAGCCTGTTCCACACTGTCATTTTCCATATTAGTTTGTAACCTTTCTGCCAGACATCATCAGCAGTACTAAGTCAGTGCTGTCAAGAGGGTTCCTTTAAAATAAATAGTCTAATTGTACAGAGCCTCCAGCTAATGTCACATCCACCCCCAGTTTTAAGGAACTTAACCTACTTTTACATGTACTCTTCCCTAATTTACAATGACTCAGGGGTCTTTAGAGATATAAAAGCAAAAATACTTCTTTTTGTGAGCAGATAATCCACAAGTAACATAAATGTAATTAATTTGCTTAATCAAGAGATTGATCATATTAAAATAGCTACACAAATAAAGCCCAAGTGATACATGAAGGACATGGCCAGACACACATCACAGCTGTCAATCAGGCTGAAAAAAAAATTAGAAATATTTGTCCTCCTTTGTTGTGGGGATGAGCTGAATGACACACACAGATAAAGCACCTGATTTTAAGATGGTAGAGGTTGGGAAGTGGTCAGGACCAGTTCATCTAGAGTCACACAGCCAGAAAGGATGGAGGGATCCTCTGCTGCTCCAACCCCCATGGAAGGCAGGACCAGGCTAGGTCTGCCCTGAGCTGGTTTTTAAACATCTCTGCCTCCTGACTATTGCCTCCTGCTGTGAGGTCTCATGCTGTCTGAGGAGACAGATGACAGATGCTGGCTTTCCTCCCCAGTTCTTACAGCTAAACATTGAATTATTTATTTTCAGCTATCAGGTAATATTCCCTAGTCTCTGCAAATGCAACATTTTTAATATAAAATTGAATAACCCTTATGAAAAAATAGGAAGGACTGGCAATGTAACAGCTGCCTCCAGGAATGCAAGGTTGCTCCAGTACAACAGCCACCACATCACTCTGCAAAAGGTGAAATGTCTCAGTGGGTTTTGATAGTCTGAGCTGGAACAAGGCTCCTTCCTGACCTGGCATGACCCTGAGTCTGTGAGCAAAATCATCCTTGTCCTGAGCTGAGCTTACCTGTACAGGGACAGTGGGGATCTGAGGAGCTGCCCATCTCCCAGCATGGTGATGGCACAGGACAGGAGGTTGCACTGCCAAAAAACCTGGTGGCAGGCCCATGGGTGTCTCTCTCTGCCTGCCAAAATCTGCATCAGTACCTGCTGTGAGATGTTTTCCTGGCCTAGGCTGGCTGTGTCTGTCTGCTGGAGGTGTGAGCATCGCCAGCTCCCACCTGCAGGCAGCTGGAGCATCCTCTGTGTGACCTCTCCCCAGCTTTGGCCACCACTTGTGACTCCCTGGTGGCCACTTTTCAGGTTTTCTGATCCCTCTGGTCAATGTCAGTCAGAAATGCAGGCACAGGGTAAGACCAGTTTGGCATTTAACTTTTATTGCATATCAAGGATCACATCAGTTCATCTGCCACTGTATTTACCCCTGAACTCACAAAGAGTTTGCTACCTTTGAAAAGCTTAGACTGTGCCCCCCTGTCCTCATGTGGGCTTGGTAGGAATGTTTCTTGTTTGCATTTTATTTGAGCCATAGCTACTCTATAATTCAATGCCATGGCTACTGCCCAGCATATCCCTGGCAATCTGCAGAGCCTGGTGATAATAAAATGCTCAGTAGTTTTTGGAACAAGAAGTAGTCCTTGGGAGATCTCATTAAGAAGGTCCATATTTGATATCTGCTTACTGATTGACCTCAAAATACAAAAAATGAGGCAGATTTTAATCTAAACACAGGAGATCCCTCAGTTTCAGTTAGGGTCTGCTTACAAAAAAAAAAAACAAAACACACAACATGAAGACTTGAATAAATTCATGCATATTAGGGCATATTTCAAAAGTATTATACCAAGAGTAATTTATTGACCTGATATCTGATCATAAAAAGCATAAATAAAGGTTTTTATAGCTTCCATATTTCATGAAAGCATTCTCATGATTGTCTCTAATTCTAGGTTTTAATTGCTTCTCTAGTTTCCTCAGAGATTAGGTTGGTTTTGGTTGTTTTTTCAATGTAATTTCTGTGTATGTTAAAGCTTCTCTAACTGAGCTATAAACCTGGTTTAATTCAAGTTTTGCACTTAGTGCTGCACATTTCCTTTGGAAATCCTCTGCCAGTTTATTAAGATTCACTAAAACAGAGAGTTCAGGTTCAGAGAAATCCTTGCATTGTCCATCTAGGATTCTAGGATTTTAGTTATCCAGGCCTGTTATTGGAAATACTCACTTTTAGCCACTTTTGCCATTCAAGATTTTTTGTTCCGTCACTTGTTCTCAGTTCTGTTCTAGGCATGGAGAGAAATTTACAACATCACTTGGCAAAAATGTTTTCTTTGTAAGTAAAAACTTCTAGAACTACCAGACATTGTTTTTACCTGTTTCTTCATTCTCTGGCTTTGTAATTTTCAAACAATATTGAGACTTCTGTAAAACTTAGAAGGGGCTATTGATGTAATTTAAATGGTCTGATATTTATTTAACCTCACTTATTAAGAGCTGAGATGGATCATGGCATGAAAGAGGCACCCAGTTTGGAGATAGAAACCAGCTTTGGAACAGGCAGCCTTTTGAAAAATTAAAGCAAGCAGGGTTGTGACCACAGGGGGTACATAACCCAGCACAGAGAAGTTGCAAGTGTAAGAAGCTGAAAGTGCTCCAAGAGAAAAAACTGGCTTCCTCCTTCTTAAGTGTGTTAGGATTAATGAGATTAAATAAACTAAAATGATTTAGTCACTAAGAGTGGCAGATTAAAGGGAGAGTGATGCTTAGAATAGTAATTAATAATAGCTCTTTTGCAGTTTTCAAATGTACATCTTAAGGGAGATCACTTTGTCATAATAGTCATGTAAATACATTATGTAAGAACTGGAAAGAGCATATTTCATGTGGCAATTGCCAGGAAAAAATTATGCTACTCTGTGTATTTGCTATTTCTCCATGAAGCATTTCCAGATATTTTGTCATTTTTTCAGATGGCCTATAAAACATACTCAAGCTCATAACTCCACTTACAGTTTTAAACAATATGTAGTTGCATAATTATCCTTTTAATAATTATTGACCTGCTTGGGCTAGAGTAGAGTTTGTACATGTCAGTGTGTCCCCCCCCCTCCCTTAAATTCTGCACAAAATTCAACAGAAAAATATATAAAAAAATAGAGTCTACAAGAGATATGGTAGAATATAGTAGACAAGTGTAGAGAGTAGGAAGGACCAGCCTGACCCTGAGCTGACAAAACTATGAGGAACCTCTGCAAGGATGTGTCCAAACTGCAGAACATCAGTGCACATGCTTGCAAAACTCACATTAATCCAAAAATACTGATCATAGGTTATTAACAATCAGTATTTTCAGGGACAGTGTCAGCTCTGCTGTGCTGTGGGTAATACAAAAACCATATGGCAACGCTCTGAATTGAGAGAGAAATTAAGGCTGGAAAATAAACCAGCAGAGCTTGTTGTACCTGCAGCACTCTGACCCTTTGTTTGTTTGTTTGTTTGTTTGTTTTTTATCTTTGGTTTTTTTCCATGTTTGTGGTATTTTAGACAGCTAAAGGCAAAACTCTCAAAGCCTGTACTGCTCATTGTTGTTCCCCACAAGAAGTGCTATCAGAAAACCAATGTAGCAAAACCTTTCTGTGTTACATTGATTCAATGCACCAAAACACCGGCTTCACAAGGCTTGACAAAAATAGTTTATAAAAATATTTATTGGGATCATTAAAATATTAAAAGTTCTTCATAATTTCACCTGCTTGCCATTTTCTAAGATAATTTTTTTGCATTAAATAGATTAAGAATGCTAAAAAAAGACACAAAAATGTAAAAAAAAAGTCAATTTGAGCTTTATATAGTATTAAAAGCTACTTTCGCCCATTTATGTTGCCACTCTGGTAATAAAATTGTTTTCTATTTCTTACGGACATCCTATAGTCAAAATCCCTCCTTGCAGTGCACATTGTTAGTGATGTACTTTTCAGAGATTCTACAAGGGCATTGACATACCTTAAAACTGAGGTGTTGAAGAAAAAATGTAATGTAATCAAGTATTTCTTAATCCAGTTTTCAAAGAAAAAAGAATTTTCACAGTCTCCAAAGGGTATTTCAATAGATTCCTTCTGCCCAACTTTCTGATAATGTTACAGAGTCAGCAGAAAGCTGATTTGATGAAGATAAGTGATCTGTCTTGGATTTGCTTTTCTTTTTTAAGTTTCATAGTGTCAGAAGACATCCATTTCACAAGAGCAACTTTTTTATTATGGGGGAAAAATAAAAAATAAAAAAAAGATAATGTATAAATATAAAAACCCCAACCAAAAAGACAATCTGCTCTCCAAATTAAATTAAATGTTTTCTATTGGAACTGGACCAGCTGCAGAACTAATAAAGTCCCTTTGTTGCCTTTCTGTATCAATTAATATGTTCAGATAAGAGCTAGTGAGTTGGGTTTGGCCAAAACCAGGGTAAAGTACTGAAGATGTAAGAATATATATCTTATTTTATTGCATGTGCCACAGTGCAGTGATCTATATAGAAAATGAGGTAACTCAAGCCTGGTATCACTGTTAAGTGATTTCTCTTTTCTTGATGAAGGGGTGTGCAAAGGCACATGCAACCACTGTGAGCATCACAGTGTCCCTGACATGGTCTACAACAACTAGGAAGATCAGACAATGATTTGCCCCACAGGCAGCTAAGGAGATGTTTCCCAGAAATTTAACTTGTGTAAATGCATCTTATTCAGGGCAGGTGGGTGAAGAGGAGGTAAGGAGAAATAAAACGAGACACATTTTCTTCTTTCTGCTGCACTACCTCTTCCATCAAACTGCAAACTCCTGGCAGAGACAAAGCTTCCAAGTTCAAGGCAGTAACCGTTCTGTGTTATTTGGGGGATCTTTAACAAGTCTGCTGCATTTTGATAGAGAAAGGAAAGGGAAAAAAGTGAAGGAAAAGAAATATTTATTAGAGCATCACCCTTCAGCCATCAGTACTCTTCTCTGACAAATTACAAAGAAGCTTAGGTCCCTTTGGATAACCTTCATTTTAATTGCTTCTCCACTTGCAGTGATTTTTTGGGAGGATATTATGGGTGGAAGCTCATTTAGGGTTGATAGGCATGAACCAGCAGTCATGCCATCAGCATTGGTGACAAGTGGCCCTTCCAGAGAAATGGGGAACCCCTCACCATTCAGTCATGCAGGATGGTTTGCCCAGCACTGTGAATACAGGAGGAAGCTGTATGGTAACTCAGCCACCCAGCAGTTTGACTTGAAATACTTGAAATTTTGCCTGGAGAACCAAAACACAGTTAAGGGGAGCACTGTTAAAAAGATTTTCTAAGGCAGACATACTTTGAAAAGTAGATACTTGTACCACCTATCTACACTAAATCAGCTTTTTTTAATTTTCCCTTTTCACTAGTAGAATGAAGTTTAGCAGTGTTCTGAGTTTGTGTGTGAAAAGGAGAAAGATAAATGAAAACACACCCATTTTTTGCTTTAGATTGAAACATAATCCTAGTCTAAGTTTTGAATAAGTTATACCATAGAAAATGGTTTGGAAAGAAGTGGTTTGAGGCTGTTTTGGTGAGATATGCAACATCAGTATAGAGATCTGTCTAGAAAATACTTTCACTTGATCTGTGTAGAAAATACTGTATTTTTATCAGACATCATCCGGTGTTTTCTCCCATGGTAGGAAATGTAAATATTTCTGTTCAGCTATGTCAGACTGTTGGAAGTTATTTATTTACTTACATGGCTGACAGACTTTCTGAAAATATTTAGAGTGAGTGACACAATGATACCACAAGTGTGAACATTTCAATAAGAAAAAAGGTGTTTGCAACCAGGAAAACCAAGAGACCCAAGTTAAAAATGAGCTCCCTGGGATCTCTGGGCATCTCCTCATCCTCAGCAGGCTGTGAAGCTGTTTCCATCCCAGCTCCAATCTCTGTCCTTCATCCTGCTGGCACCATCCTCCTTGATTGACTCTGCAGTTCATGTAGTGTCAAAGGCCACTGATCTTTCCACTCTGATGACAAAAAGCCAGGAAACAGATTGTGTTAGCAGAATTGGTCCCTGGGATAACAAGAGTGCTAAACTGGAAGACTAAAATCCTGGTATTGTCTAGAGTGTATTGTTAACCAGCGTTCTTTTAAAGCATAATAAAGACACTCACTTCCATGTAAAATCCCTGTAATACCACCAGCTTTTAATAGACCTTGATTTTTTTTTTCTTTAAATTATAAGGAAATCCATCACTCCTGCAGACTGCTCTCTACATTACATAGTTTCATTAATAAGATCCATATAGGCTGGTGTTCTGGAAAAATTGCTTTAAGAATGCCAAAAAAAAATCCCACAACCAGGACATAAGACCACAAGCAGTGAGGAATGCATCAAATGCCAAGGAATCTCAAGATTTCAAATATCACACAGAAACTGGAAGACAGATTGCATGAGATGGTGTTAAAAGTATTAACCAATACTTCCAGGGTGTTATTAGGTCACCTGCCCCTCTTATGCAGTGATGCAGCTTCAGCAGCACCTACAGTTTCCCAACGGGAATGGCAAGTATCAGTGTGAAGCTGATTGCAGAGCAAGCAACAGTTCACCTTCTTTCCCAAAAAATTAGAGCACTCAGTGAGGGTAAAAACTTTTCTGATTCTTGATATGAAGTTACAAATGGGCTTAACCTGATATATTACCTTGAATGGAACTAGTCAACTGGTATAGAAACAACATTATCAGAAGTAAAGCTCTGTTTTGCTTTGGCAGCAGTGTCTCTGGCATGGTAATCCTTGCACTTGGCAATTTTTTTTTTTTAATTTTTTTTTTTTTTAATTTTTTAAAATTTTTTTTTCCCCTACAAGAGGAGTAACTGGTTAGTTTATTTTCCAAGGTCTGGAAAAAGAAGCTATGTTTTGTTAAAGCAATTCCTAAAATTAAATGCCATGTTTCAGCTTCCAAGTTTTCAGAGGTTCTTTCCTTTGTGTGTTAGAAACTGACACTCTGTACCTGTGCTAGGACAGTATCAATCAAAAATACTGTAGAAGTCCATAGGAACTTTCTCCTTTGACCTCTTTGCTGTTTCCCAGCTGGTGCAAAGACATCAAACCCTGCCTTTGCTCCAGTCACCAGGTGACAAATACAAGTGAGGGTCTGAATTCCTGACTTAAAAATCGTATGCAGCAGAAATACTGCATGATGGCAACGGTAGTCTGAATGAAGAGACAGAAGTTAATACCCTTTTCATCTGCTTATTTCTCTTAATTTTAGGTACTGGTGCCTAAAACCTACTGCTGCAAAACCTCCAAGTTTGTAAATCCTTAGAAATACTGTCATGAGGTTGGGAAGTGCTGTTGTCCCTCTTGCACAGCCTAAAAAAGGAAAGATTGTGTTTTCATGTCCTATATACATGGAAAAAATTGACCAGATGTTTTTATTTTCATAACAATTTAATATGTATTACCGGGACACTATTGGTTTGGGATTAATCTGTGCCTTGGGCTAATTGTTTCATTCTAAAAAAGAAAAAAATTATTCCAGAATGTGACAATTTGATTCAAAATTTTCATCCATAAAGATGTTTATTCCCGATGAATCAAAATACCTTGACAAATGCAACTATGTAAGCAAAATTTTGAGAACTGCTCATAGTCACATGAAATATGTCTTTAGCAAGATATAGATTAATTAAGAAAAAAGAAAAAAAAAAAAGTGTTTCGTCTTCTTCTTTGAGTAATCCACAGTCAGTGATAGCTAGTGATGCTTTCAGTTGAAATTTTCGGAAATATGTTTCATTTTGTTCTATGGACATTTTCTCCAATGAGAAAGGAGGTGCTGATCAGTACCTGTGTTCAGAACATTTGAGCCTGTGATAAGCTGATGCATGTGTGCAGTTTCCAGCTGTGTATGCTATTTACATTAAAAAATTACAATTTGAAAGTTTCTTCACTCTTCTGCACATTTTGTCAGTTTTGTCAGTGGCTCTCTCTCCCCCCAGCATACACCTTGTTTAGGGAGGGAATGATAAAATTAAGACACTTGTCCTTTCCCAGCTTTGGCCATGTCCTGGATTTGTGGATCATCACTATACCACTTCTACAATCTATGTAATTTGCTGACAAGTGGGTAAAACCTTTAGTGAGTATTCTAGAGACAAGAGGCAAAAATACACAAGAGTTCTGCTTCTGTACACTGAATTTACTGAGTTTTTCTATTGATCTCTGGTGATGGTTTTGACTCACAATTTATGAAGGTCGTGTGGTAAGTGCACATTTAAGACTGACTTAGTTAAAATCAATATCTGTCTACTGAATGTACCACTGTTAAAATATCTCTTTCATTATTTTATTTCCAGTTTTTCTACATATTGTTCCCAGCTCCTGAGGAAATGCTGCTGAGAAATAAAGGAGGAACATGCTCAGCAAAAACATGTTTTATATTAATTGGTCACACTATTCCCATTAGTGTGGGTGCTGAACTAATGAAACACTTTATGCTTTTAAGTAAAACATAATTCCATCATAGAACATAAATACTTCAACCATAAGGCAAAAGCCACTAATTAGATCCTGATGTGGTGGGAAACTAATGAGATAATATTGATGCTATCATTATTACAAGCTCAGAACTACCTAGTCCTTCTAGGGACCTAGATTTCTTACGACTTCAAAAGGTAAAAGCAGCCCAATTTGACACTGGCAAAACAATATTTCTGTATGGTCTGCCAATGAACTGATTAAATACTGAAATGTAACCCAGAAGTGGGTGTTTTGAAGAAAATTAAAATATATTCATTCAACAATTTATATATACATATAATATATATGAATATAGAAAATATATTCATTTTCATCTTAGGATTCTACCTTCATTTCCCTTTTACATTTCCCTTCCCATTTTCCTTTTAATTCCATGGACAGCACACACCCAGGCAAAACATGGAACAATTGTGGTTATAAACATCATCTTAACAACTCTTGCAAAAATCATCAGAACTGTGGACAAAGAAAAGTTATTAATTAATGGAAAGTATTGCCATACATAAAAAATCGTGAGATTTTTCAATGAACTACCCAAAATTAAGAGACATATTGTTGAAGTTTATTCATATTTCTAAAAAAGAATTTTAAAAAACTCATTATTTTTGCATCAATAAAACTAAATAAAAGATTTTCTTGCCACTTCTAATCCTTCGACACTTTAGAATAACTTTTTGTAGTATGTAAATTGAAATTAGTTTCATGCTGAAAAAAATGAAAGTTACATCAAATATGATTTTAAAAGAATTTAGATTTTCTTTGCAAAATTCATGTGAATTAATATGAATTAATAATTAATAATTAATAATACAAAATTAAACATCTTTCGCGAGGGGGGGGGAAGCACTCCACAAAAAAGATTGGGGGAGAGGGGGGGTGTCACAAACACGACGCGGGGACAGAGGTGGCAAAGCTTGGTCACTGCGAAGGGGTTGGGGACACCAACCCCTTGTTGTTAGATTTAGGAAGGAAATAGTTTTTTTTCTGGGAAGTTTATTAACTGCAGGCTCTAAGCAAAGCCTGAATAGAGAGTTCCTGAGAGCTGGAATGATTTATGACAGAAGTTAACAGAAGTCACAGAATATATATATATATATATATATATATATATATATATAACGTATATATTTGTATATGTAAAATATATAAACGTATAAAAATATTATTTATGTATAATAATAATATATAATGAATCAGAACAGTCTTTATTAGGCTTGTAGATTTTCTTACTTACATTAAAGGTACATAGAAATTGTTCTTCATTCCCAGTTCATCTTCTATTATACTTATATCCACTATATAAAAATGACATATCACACCTGCTTTTGCACATATATGTTTATAAACCTTAGTCATGGATATCAGGCACACAGTCAGGAATGTGTTGCTTTCCCTCTGTAAACTGCAGAAATCTAGTATTGTAGAAATATATAATTTATCTGTAAAAGATGACCATTTGTAAAATGTTTATAGCTGCGTGTATGTGCAAATTTATTTATTGCTATTTCTTAAGTGCATAGCTTCATGAACATGTTTTTTCTTTGCTCCTGTGTGATTCATCTGTTACATAAGGTTGATAAAAAGTCTTTAAATGGCATAGATTTATGTTCATGATAGATACACAGGAATTATATGGACATTTGTGTCTTCCTTTTCTTTCTGGGGCATCTTACCAACTGCTGGAGAGAGCCACACAGCTCTTAATATCTGAAGTACCGCCTTGTAATCTGTGTTATTTTAAATACTCTCTGCATTATTGTGTGCTGCACTGAAGGGAAGATTTTGAGCAGCTATCTCTGTGTTTTGTCCTCATCTTATAGGCTTTGGCTGATTTGACATATAAAATAAGCAGCAAATGAGATCAAATATGTTATTCCAGTGCACTCACAATCACTCATCTGCACTTTTCTAATGGCTTTGCATGCTGCTAAAACTGTCATTTAGTTGCAGTAATTTACAAGTAATTCAGCCAAAGATGCCTACACCCTGAAGACTCTCAGTTCCTACACCAGTGGTCTCTAAAACATGCATTTCAGTCTATAACTCTCTAAAGAGCAACAGGGAGTAGAGCTTGGCTTTCACAATTAATGTTAGAAAAACTTGTCCCTGGGCCAACGCTATACAACTCAGGTATTGACAAAAATGCCAAGATTATCCCTATTACTAGGATAATAATCTAGAATAAAATACAGCTTGGTGCAGAACTGTAAAGGATGCAATTTTGCAGTCTCATTCAGGTGCTGTCTCTTACGGAGAATGAAGAAGTATTTTTGCTAATGCTGCTTTAAACTTTATTGGAGGGCAGAGGTCCTTACTCTGGAAGTAAATGACATTTCCACATATTTTAAAACACCCTTACAGGTATGAGGAGTGGTTTAAGGAAGACAATATAAATAACCATCTGTGTCCAGAAGAGCTTGGCTGGCTCAGATCAATCAATGTATTGATTTATAAAAAGCAAAGTGGTTTTCAAGTGTGTTGTATTAAATACACTACAAAGAAGAGTATAAATTTTGCTTCCTCCTATTATGTCTTTATAAAATGTTTTCCTTGCACAAAGTGCATTTTCTAGCTGTACAAATATTGATGCAGTTCAGAGCATAGAAAACTTGCATAAAATGTGAGGGAGTCTGAGAATTTTTCTTATAATGTTGCTATAGATCATTTCAGTATTTTCTCAGCAAATCTGTATGTTAATATTTATCCACACACTAGACATCCATTGACTGGTGACTTGTTAACTCCCTTCTAAAAGCTAACCCGCTCAGGAGGAGAAGTAGTGCTGATAGTATTTTGTTTAGAGAGTCAGAGACTACTTAGGGAAATCCTAGAAGTACTTTAGCACAGAAAAAAAAAAAAAAAAAAAAAAAAGAATTGCCAGTGTTGATAGAAAAAACAATGGCAATTGACCCATGAGATATCCTCAGAGAGGATTCTCTACACTGTCACACTGACATCTGCACCAGAAGTAAAAAGAAATTTTTTTGGGTTATTTATTTATTTATTTATTTTTTGTCCATGGTGTGGAAGGGACATCCAAGCACATCCTCATCAGGTTCCAACCCCCTGCATGGTCAGGGACACCTCCCACCATCCCAGATTGCTCCAAGCCCCATCCAACCTGGGCTGAGACACTGCCAGGGATGGGGCAGCCACAGCTTCTCTGGGCAACCTGGGCCAGGGGCTCAGCACCTTCACAGCAAAGAATTTCTCCCTCCCATCTCCTCTCCATCTCCCCTCTTGCAGATGGAAACCCTTCCCCCTCATCCCATCCCTCCAGACCCTTGTCACAAGTCCCTCCCCAGCTTTCCTGGAGCCCCTTCAGGCACTGGAAAGTCCTCCAAGGTCTCCCCTCAACCTTCTCTCCTCCAGGCTGAACACCCCCAACTCTGGGAAATGTAGGACAGTATCTCCTCACCCTCAAATTAAAGAATTTCTCCCCCATGTCCAACCTCAATCTCCCCTCTCCAAGTTTGAAACCCTTTCCCCTTGTCCTCTCCCTACCCCCCCGTGTCCAAAGCCCTCCCCCAGCTTTCTTGTAGCCCCTTCAGATATTGGAAGGTTGCTCTGAGCTCACCTGGGAGCCTCCTCTTCTTCAGACTGAACAACCCCAATCCCTCAGCCTGGCTTCCCAGGGAGGTGTTCAGCCCTCTGGGCATTTGGGTGGCTCTGGTCTGGACACCTTCCAGGAGCTCTGTGTCCTTCTTGTGCTGGGTACTCCAGAGCTGGATGCAGGACTCCAGGTGGGGTCTCACAAGAGCAGAGGAGAAGGGGAGAATCCCCATCCCTGCTCCTTTTGATGCAGCCCAGGACCCAGTTGGTTTCTGAGCTGCAAATAATCATTGACAGCTCATGTTGAGTTTCTGGTCCACCACCACCCCAAAGTCCTTCTCCTCAAGGCTGCCTTCAATCTTTTCTCCTCCCTGCCTGTAGTGGTGAACGGGATTCCCTCGACCCAGATGCAAAACCTTGAACTTGGCCTTGTTGTACTTCATGCAGTTTGTACAAGCCCACTTCTCCAGCTTGTCAAAGTCCCTCTGGATGTCATCCCTTCCCCCTCCAGCCTGGTGACTTCACCACACAGATTGGTGTTGATGGAGAAATGATGGAGACTAACATCTAACCTAGCAAAAATATGATAGAATCATTGTGGTTAGAAAAAGCCTTTAAGGTCATCAAGTCCAACCATTAGCCCAGCACTGCCAAGTCCCTCAACACCACACGTACTTGGCTTTGAAATCCTCCCAGGGATGGGGACTCCCATTTTCCTTGGGCAGCCTGGACCAGGGCCTGAGAACCATTCCATCATATTTTCACTAGGTTAGATGTTACTCTCCATCTTTTCTCCATCAACAGGAAAGGTACAGTAACTTTCATGTTTTGGGAATATCATTTGGCTTCAAATTATCACACTGTAGCTGCCTCATCTTGCCAGCTTTCCTCATCTCCTAACAGCACAGGTTCCTCTGTGAACTCCTCCAGCACCACCAGGAATCTTCCTCTTTTGGTTTTCTCCCCAGTGCTTGCTGGTTAGCCATATTTGTGAGGCATCAAAAAGGTGTAGTTTGTATTTCAAAAATCCTGTAGGAAAAGCCTGACATTTCACGGTCAGAACATCATCTGTTTTAACTTATGCCTCAAATCATTGCAGCCTCCAGCACCAAAACCAGTGAGGCAAATGTTGGCTTTATTCTGTCAGAAATCTTGTGCACCTGTAAGTTGTGTTTCCAAAAAAAAGAAACAAAAAAACCAGACAGACAGAGAGAGAGAGTAATTAGAAACTATATTATTAGAAACAAAATATAAATATCAGTCAGAGGCAACAGAAAACACAGAAATTATGTGAGTCCCCTCCGTTCTCAGAAGCTGGGAGCACATCAGAAAGCTCAGAGCTGAGAAACAGAGCCTGACACAGTTCATTAAAATGAGAAAGAAAACACTGCAATCAAACAGATCTTACCCATAGTTTAAAGGGTGATAGAACTTATTTACTCAGACTGACATTTACCACTCTTTCCATAAAGGGGGGGGAGAGGGCAGCAGGCTGGATCTTTAGCAATTCAAAAGCCCACACAACATACAAGGCTTACTTTAAGCTAACATGTTGTCAATCTTTAACGCCTAGTGGTGTAACAACTGGTTTTGATGCAATTTCTTTTGAGACCACTAGATTACAAAGTCCTTTATTGCATTCCTCTCCCCAGACTGCTCCCTGGATACAGGCAGGGAGTCAAGAGGTCAGAGGTCTAAAGGCAGGATCTAAAGGATTTGTCATCATTTAACAGGTCACTTGTTGCTGTGCCCTGTGTAAACTGGACCGTGCAGCCCGGAAGGATTGGTGTGGTATTATTATTATTTTTTTTTTAATTGCTGTGGTATTTTTTTATTTTTCACATCTCCACGAGGAGGAATTGGCTCTGACCACCTGGCAGAATCTACTTTCTCACCTGGCATCACTCCTTTGTGCCTAGGGGCTTGTGAGGAGGAAGGAAGAGAGAATAACACGTTGCAGCAAAATATCTGCAATTAGAACCATGGTTATGGATGTCCAGACCTGCACTCAGTATGGGGACAAAAGTCCCCAAACACAGGTAGTGATGGAGATGACACAAGCAGGCAGGGCAGCTCAATAGCTGTGCCTCTTGTTCCAGCACTGTTCTTGATTCCTGCACAATTTCTGTACTTTTCTGCTGCATCTTGTTATATGGGGCATTGTGGCATTATGATCTCTTTCTATGAGGATGAAAAAAAAGTGGCTTAATCTGCAACCAGGTATTGTCTGAAAGGAGCAAGGGGGCATGGGATGACTCATTTACACAAGGTCTGAGAAAACATAGCTGACTTCAAAAATACAGGAACTGGATGATTTTGTCCTTAAAGAAAGAAAAAGTGGAAAATTTTTCCTACCATTGCAGCCAAGAATTTAAAGCTCCAGTAGTGTGTGTATTTGTAAATCTGATTCTTGCAAAGAAATACTTTTGTTTCTTTTAAAGAATTATATTAATCAAATAAAGAAGCAGAAAAACTTTCTTTTTTTGATTCTTTGTACACATAATCTTTAGATATTGGAGAGCTATTTGAGATCACATCTAGTCCTAATAATTGGGATTCTTAATGTGTACAAGACAAAAGATTTTCACCTTTAAAATATATCAAAAAAACATATTCAGCTAAACCAGGAAACCAACATGCAGATATTTCTCAGACAGCAAATCAACAAAACCCTGTTGTTCCATTTTTATCTTCCCAGGGCCTAGAAAGGTGGTGAAGGGTGAGGTTGGACACTTTCTGCAAGCTCATTTTTCATGTGAGGACTTTAATAGAATAAGAAATTATTGAAGCTTCAGGAAGGGTGCTCGCTGTGCCTTGTGACAATTCTGTAATTGCTTTTTGAAGCTGAAATCTCTCAGTATCAGGTCACTTAATGTTTTTCATGTAGGCAAGCTGTCTGCTAAAATACAGGTGAGTCATTCCCAGCTTTGGTCTGGACCTCCTTCCCAGGGTCCTTCCCCACGTGCCAGCAGCTGTAGGGATGATGAGGAGCTGCTGCGTATGTCTCCTACTTCCCAGGAGCTGAAGGGAGTAAAACTGGAACATCTAAATGCTGTGCTGTCACTGGATCCCAGAGAAGAGTGCACCTGATATTTCTGCTTGGTTTTAAGGATGAAAAGTTGGGGTTGTTCAGGCTGGAGAAAATAAGTCCCTGGAAGACCTTAGAGCACCTTCCAGCACCTGAAGGGGCTTCAGAAAAGCTGGGAAGAGACTTCTAACAAGGACATGGAGAGATAGGATGAGGGGGAATGGCCTTAAATTTGAAGAGGGGAGACTTATGTTAGACATTAGGGGTAAATTCTTTGCTGTGAGGGTGCTGAGCCCCTGGCCCAGGTTTCCCAGAGAAGCTGTGGCTGCCCCATCCCTGTCAGTGTCCCAGCCCAGGTTGGATGGGGCTTGGAGCAACCTGGGCTGGTGGGAGCTGTCCCTGACCATGGCAATGAGGTAAGAACTGGGTCTTTAATATTCCTCCCTACCCAAACCATGAGTCTACAAGTCCTTTTATGCTTCTTGGTAGAGGACATTCATGTTATTTTATGTCTGTACAGCTCTGAAAGAGGCTCCCATGTAAGGCTGGATCACAAGCAGGGGTGTGCTGGAGGTCTCTGGGTCTCAATCTGGAAAGCACTGAAATCTGGAATCTGGAAAGGTGAGTGAGCTGAAGGATGAGTTCTGGCAGATACCTCTGACCAAAACCCCTGCTCCTACCCCCAGTGATGTGGTGACCAAAAGTGATGCCATTTCCCCAGGCAAGCAGCCATTCTCTGTGACCAAACAAGTGATGTATTGGTTCCCTACCCCTCAGTACCAGCCCCTGAAGCTCCTATGCACCAAGCAGACAAGGAAACAGATCTCTCCTTCCCCTCCCTCAAGGTTCCTGGGTGCCAGGCTGGTGATTCACCTCCTTATCAGCCTGAAAATCCCAGGGGATGGGGATGACCCCAGCAGGGGGAAAGGAAATGTAACAGCACAGAGCTTCTGATATCAATTTTTTTACAAACCTTGTGTTACATTTCTTATCAATTGTACAACATTGATTCTGCTTGTGGAAGCTCTCTGATATTCTGGTCATAAATTTTGTGCTATGCTACTGATAATAGGGAAATAAAGTAAATAAAGGAAGGAAATAAGGAAGTAAAGCTTTTATTGTAACTACAGTTCATTACCACCATTGTTCTGCCAAGGATCCCAGAAAGAACCCATCTGTGCCCTCAGTATCTGGTGGCACTTGTGACTTCAGGAATCTTCTCTGCAGGTTGTCCAGAGAGAGGAGAAATCTAGAGGGAATGCAAAAATCAGTTTTGATAAGGCTGTCTCCAAATAGCCTGCCATTTTGCCCTGACCAGGGATATTTAAAGTCTGTAAAATAAAAAAAAAATCAGTAGATAAATATATATAAAATAAAATAAACAAAATATAAAAATAAAATTAAATAAATAAAAATAAATAAAAACCAACAACAATATAGAATCAATTGGATTCAAACATTTGGAATTTGTACCACCTTTTTATTTGAACTGAAGGAAACAGTCACCACTCCTACCCTGATCTTCTGGATTATATTCAGAAATACTCCTGGAGTTCAGGAACACCTTGTTCTATTATACATCCCATGTGGTTCACAGCTAAGCACTTAATAATTGTACAGAGAGCTGAATTAAACACTTTTATTTGTGCTGTTTGTTACCAGCAGTGCTGCAGGTTATCCATGTGAATCAGTTTTCCCCTCTCCCTTACACACCCTGATGAATCCAGGTCAAGGAGGACCAAGATGTCAGCACATCTGCCAGTCACTCTTCTTTCCCAGTGGTGATATCATAAATTTTCAAGACACAACAACCTCCAGATAGATAAATTATAATTAAAAGGCAATTGTAAAGTGCATTTTATTTTGCTGTAGCAGTGTTTTCAAATTCTTTCCACATCTGTATTTCCATCAGAAATACAGATTTTGAGAAGGTTGAAGAGTTTTGAAATGAAACTTGTTTTCAACCAACCTATCTTTTTTTTTTTTTTTTTTTTTTTTTTTTCCCACTACATGCTTTATTTATATGATTTATACCCGCTCTAAACACACATTTTATTTTTGAGATACTGAAGTTTGGGTTTGTTGATCAAAAGCCTAGTGGTAACTACTTCAGGAATTTTTCGGGGTCATATGTTAACATTATTTTCCTTAAATGTGAAATCAGAAATCAGAAATGGGAAAAGATTCATTAATATATATTTTTAGCAGTAATTTTAAAAATAGACCCACGCCAAATACTAATATCCACATAACTCTCTTTGTCTTTACACTCCAAGGTTCTTTCATTCATTTAAACATAAAATCAGACCTTGTGATCATAATTTGCTGTTATACTTAATATTACACTATGCATGACTTAACCTTTGATGGAATTTAAAAGCACAATCACTACTATATAGGAAAAAAATTCCATTTCTTTTATGCATAAAATTAAGCTAGTCTAACAGGTGTTCTTCTGAGTTTCTTTTCTTTAAAAGCAGCAGGAGCAGAAAAAGGACATAGATTCACTTATTTACGCTTTCTTACATGTATTTTTCATGCAAAACTCTACTTTCTGAGAAAGTAAAGACCAAGTGGAGAGATGCCCTTTCACTGGATGAATTGAGCTTGCCTGCAGTGCCATCATCTACTCTACATCTTGAATAAATTACATCTTTTATATAATGCTGTGGAAGTTGAGTACACTGCTCTATTGCTTCCTCCTCTGCTTTTGAAGATCCTTGCCACTGATGCTTTTTAACTCATCCTAGAAAGTTCCTGAACAGTAGGTTTCTAAACTTTAGTTCTGACTTCCTGCTCAAAAGAGACAAGACAAACTTTCCTTCAAGTGTAGAAGAACTCAGGCAAAACCTCCTGAGAACATGAGCTCCTTCCAACACTTCTTTGTTAAAATGAATGTTTTGAGGAAGGAGAGAGGGGAAGAGGGAAAGGTAAGTGGAGAAAAAGGGAAGGGAAGAGGGAGTGGAAGAGAATGGAGAAAGAGAATGTGATGGGGAATATAAGGGAAGTTTACCTTTCAAAGAGGCTTGGCTGATAGAATAATGAGTTTTGCATACTGAGATGAATATCCAAAGCACCATACCATAAATTGAACATAATAGTTTCAAAACAGTTTCATCTATAAGCAGAATGTCTGTGAGTGAACATTCTCAGTTCAGATTTGAAGTATATGCCAGAGAGAATATTTTAAAAATATATACTAGATCATACTTATCCACCAAGTTCAGTCCACAGATTGCAAAAGGACTGAAATAAAAAGCAAGATATAAGTTAAGAAAAGTCTTCACAACCTACACTAAAATGTTGCTGTAGCAACAAGACAGAATCTCCCCTTTCCCCCCCCCCCACCCTTGCAGCAGATGTGGGCTTTAATTTTATGAGGGCTACAATCCCACCTTGGGCAACTATAGTTAATACTGCATCACATTTTACAAATATGTATAATTTTTGTATTTTAAAATACGTTATTTATCACTCTCACAAAAAAAAAAAAAAAAGAATAAAAAGGAAAGTGGATACTTTTACATTTGCAGACTGATTTGATTTTTATTTCTTAAGTTAAAACATAATCACCATGTTTTGAAATGATGTCTTCAAACCTACTTGCAAAATTAAGGAATTTTAAAGTTAAAGATCGAAATTTATAAACTCTGCAGTGCCCAGGCACATCTGGGTGAGCCCTTATCTGACTCAGAGACATGGTCCATTTGTGCCATATGTTAAATGCCCTGCTTGTGTGGCTTTAAACATGCAGATTTTATTTTTTGTTTGTTTGCTAGCCAGTGATTTAGTGTTGGGGACTTAGAGAAGTGCTGTTTGGTGTTGGAACCAGTGGTACTGACCCCACCCCCCCGTGCACTCTCCTCCACTAGGACAATTAGTGACAGAGACACCTAAAGAAAGCAGCCTGATTGAAAGAAGCTGGTCCTCCTCTCACCTCTTGTCACTTAAAGCTGATACAGGCTGCATATCCACCTACCAAGAGCTTTAATCAATGTCCATCATGTCTGGGGAAAACAGTCTCCAAGATGCAGCGAGAAACTCACCCACTGCCAGCACCTTTTGTCTCTTCTGTAGGGGCAGGACATGGCTCCCTTGGATTAGCCAACAATTACATGCTCTGCACTGATCAATTCAGTCAATTCACCCTGCAAAGTAAACTGAGCATCCAGAACAAAGGGATCTGCCAGTGGGGAGGTACCTGAGCAAGCAGCATGCCTGTGTACACAGTGCTGTCCCTGCCCCAGTCAGCAGTGCCCCAGCACCAGGTGGTGCCACTGTGAAATTATTGACTGGCAGGTTATCCCACTGCAGCATTTGGCATCCCCAGTTTCCAGCTGTGAGGGTGATTGATGGGCTAACTATGGCTTCAGTCTTGGAAGTTGCTTCCTCCATTTAACAGAGTCAAGAAGACAGAAAATTGACCCCTTCGTAAGTGCTAATCTTACCACCCCTTCCAACACCCAGCACAGCAATTTATGCCAGGCAAAGTCTTAAAACTGGTAGAGTACCCATCAAATCCATACTAATTAGCAATTTTAGTTTGGAGGCTTTGTCTCTTACTAAGGGTCTCCTTTTCCATATGTTCATCATGCCCCACTTCACCCTTTAACTACAAAACAGCACTTTTTACTAATTGTGAGAAGGTAGATTGTAATCCATGTTTAATACTACACCTCTGAGGCCTAATTTGGGGTCAGATAGCAGGCAGAGAGGCATAAAGTCTTAAGGGCACTGTCCTTTTTTTGGGCATATTAGTTTTGACTCCCACCAGTGATGCTTCTTAAGGGAACATTCCATGAAAAGGACATTTTTTTTAGAAACAACCAACCTCACATCCACACAGATATGTACCAGGACCAGTAATGAGGACATGGTCTTCCCATTGCTGCTGAATAGTGTCTCACTATCAGAAATTTATTTCTTGCTACCTTCCAATGGAGAAATGTCAGTAAACCTTAAAATGGGTGATCCCTGGTGCATCAGAGTAGTTGGTCCTTTCAGCTTGTGTGGGTCTGTACTGAGTGTATAATGAGTGCTCAGTTCTCAAAATACTAGCACTCTGTTGACTGAGGCTCCCATCACTCACATCAGAATTGCAGCATGAGGACATGAAATAAACCATGAAGGAAGGAGAACACAAACTAGGTCCAGAGCGTACAAAAATTTACATGTTTTTTTTGTTGAAATCATTAAAATGTTGGTTTGCTTACCCTCTGCCAAGCAACTTCAACCATAGCCTTGAAAAGTAATTTGTCCTTATGTTTACTGTGGCATAAAGATAGCCTGAGGTAGATAAAAAAGTTCTAAAGCCAAGGTTTGACTACTGTGGTATTTATTTTCACATGATTCTTGTAGACAACTTTGAGTTGGTTTAGTTCATTATCTCTTGCAAGACATACAGCATCTAAAGCACTATTCAAAGAGAATATATTGTTGTGAAATGAGGGAAATTATGTCATGTAGATTACAACAAATAAAAGCTCCAGATGCCTGCTGAAATTTATGTTTAATGGTTTCTCTATCAAGACTTAAAATATATATGTACATTTTTTGTGATACATCAGAAGAAGATGATTTCAGAAAATATCTGAGGAGGATACTGTATTTGAGTGGAAAAAGAATTCATGTTCTCTTTGTCACCCCTGTGCAATGAAAGCAGAGCTTTTCTGAAACCAAGAACAAATACTGACTCAAAAATTTAACATTCTTTGTGTATTCTGTTGAGACCCTGTTTCAGTCATTATTTTCCTACCAGTTAAGTGAAAAAAAAAATTAAACACTCTTGTCTTTTAAAAGAAACATTAAAGGAAGCACAATCTCATTTCATTTAACATAGCAGCATTTTAAGAAATTACAGCAAACATTCAGGCTGAGGTTTAAAGAGATGTTAGCACATGAGAGTTCTACCTTTGGGTTTGCTGCCAACAGAAATCCACTGAAGGGATGTACTGATCAAACTTGTGGCTGCTCCAAGAGCCTTAACTCACTTGTACTGTAAAAATTCTGCCATGTAAGACCAGGACCAGGAAATCCAGGATATGACTTCGAACCTTGGTGTTGCTTTTCCTTGAAGTGCAAGAGCAGCACCATCAGAGAAGGCTTGGACTTCAGCATCTACAGTGGGGTAACAGCCAATTTATTGTAGCTCAGGCATCTGTTCATACAGAAAAGAATCCACATATCTGTAATTTACACAGCCCTTAGCAAAATGTCACATTAACAGTAAGATTTATCCCTGTGTCTGCAGGAAAGATGAAGAAATATTTGCACCAGATATGTGTGACCTGTGGAAAAGGAGAGAGCATGGCCAAGGAACAGAGCTGCACCATCTGCACAGCACCCTCCATCCAGCCTTTGGTCTCAGTGGGTACCCACACAGTTATCTTCTGGACAACAGAGATTTTCCCTGGGCATCTACTTTTGAAAGAAGATGGAAAATTATTAGCTTATCTTATAAAAAACATCCCCTTCTGGTATTTTCAGAGTAAAGTGTTTTGATTCCAACAAATTTCTTTTAATTGTTTCAACACACAGCACTGGAAAAAACTGTGAAAAGTAATCAAATTAATTTCCATTCGTCAGAACTTAAGTGGATTTTTTGTTTTGTTTTTTTTTTTTTTTGTTTGGTTGGTTGAGGTTTTTTCTTGGTTGTTTTGATTTGCTTTTGTTTTTGGTTTTTGGGGTTTTTTTTGACCAAACCCAACAAGCCAATACTGCACTGAACTTCCATTTCCAGCTCTCAAGTCATTATGTTCATCATCTGACATCTGGAACAGTTTTTCAATGTTCTTTCATTTCAGAAATGAATGTGCTAAAATTAATGGGCTAAAAAAAAAACAACAAAAAACCCTACCAACAACAAATGACTCAACTCCCTCCTTCCCCTTTTTCCCCCCCCTAAAAAAAAACCCCACAAAAAAGCCACCAGCAACAAAATCCCAAACCAATGATAAACAAAGAAAAAAGAAATAACTTCTTGTACTCTTGACTGAAGGAAAAATTCCTTTGCTAGAGAATCAGGTATTAACAACAACTTCAAAATGGATATGAGAAATGAGGAACTCCCTTTATGTGTGTGTGTGTAAAAATACACATAATTATGTAAATATGTATATGTATATATATCTGTATATATGTACATCTGTATGTTTATATGTCTGTAATATATCTGTGTATATATGAATCATATTATAACTTGACATCTTGAATTTGGGAGGGGACAGTACTGAACAACATTTTTTTTTATCACTGAAGACTGACTTTGTAGTATTTTGTCTGAATTTCAATCATGTTTCAAAGAATTAAAGTATTTTTCACTTGTTAAAAGAATATGTATATATATCTTGGCTGGAATTTCATATGTCATATCTTTGCCTGTCATGTTTTGGGATGAGCAAACATTTACAGCCTCGAAAATTGTGATGTTAATTGGGAACTGACTGACTCTTACAGTCCTGCAATGTAATTGTGATGTTGTAAGGAAAAATGTAATTAAATTTTCTCTGTCAAGGGGAGATTTGGCCAATCATCTGGTGTTCATCTTATGTACAAGCACTTCTTTTATTAGCTACTAGCTTCATTGTCTTTAGGTCCTTTATTTTTAATGGATTATCATGCTGATCAAACTACACCTCTTTTAATTAGGAATGCAGCATCCTTCTGTTCTCAACTTAGGTATTTCAAAAGTATTGCTAAAATATCAGACCTGCTATCAACTGAGTTGAACAGGACAGTAATCACATTTGTCTTTCTAAGATGAGATCAAAATTCCATAAGAGGTGAATACATCTTGGATATTCAAACTCAAGCATGGAGGTGAACTGAACCCAGTTGCTGACTTTACAGCATAAAATCTGCTTTTTTAAGGATTGCTCAGTTATATGGCAGCAATTAACTGCTGCTCTAAGCTCATGTATGTGCTTTTTTAATTATGTAGGTTTTTACCCTCATCACTGCCATTAGTTTTAATACAGAAAATGAGCATGGTGCAGAGACTGAGATGTGCAGAGGCATCAAGAAAACTGATGAGGTGTAGAACTGTAAAATGAACTCATGTACTGAAGAACTGTAAACCCAGCCCTCTGTGGTCCTGCTTTGAAAGTTTACAGCAAGGAATTAATACTTGCTTTCTTACTCCTCCCTAAGCTTTAAGTGTCCTGCTAATGTCTAGAAGAGACTCTAACCTCAGGCTATTAGCAGTCACAGACTGAGCCCTCTCTCTCCTCCTCATCTCCCTCCCCTGCACAAACACAATTTTTTCACTTTTTTTTTTTTTTTTTTTTTGCAAAAATCCTTGATCCAGAGTAGCTACCTCCCGTGCATGGAAGTGGACACAAGACCTCAAAACACCATGTGAGTCTGAGCATGGAGGACATGGGATGCCCTGACATTCAGTCTGAGTATTTCTGCTCTTGACTGAACATTTTCAATGTAGGAGGTAATTTCTTCTGCTCTTGGGAAAACCCACTTGGAGTATTGTGTCCAGTTCTGGAGTTCCTCACATTAGAAGGACAAGGAGCTCTTGTTGCAGGTCCAGAAGAACCCATGGATATGATCAGAGGGCTGCAGCATCTGTGCTATTAAGACGGGCTGAGGGAGTTGGGATTGTCCAGGCTGCAGAAGGCTTGGGGGGGTGGGTGTCTTAGAGCACCTTCCATTACCTAAAAGGGGCTACAAAAAAGCTGGGGAGGGGTTTTTTACAGGGATGTGTAGTGAGCAGACAATGGCTAAAGGCTTAAAACTGGAAGAGGGGAGGTTAAACATCAGGAAAAAATTCTTTGTTGTCAGGGTGCTGAGCCCCTGGCCCAGGTTTCCCAGAGAAGCTGTGGCTGCCCCATCCCTGGCAGTGTCTCAGCCCAGGTTGGATGGGGCTGGGAGCAACCTGGGCTGGTGGGAGGTGACCCTGATCATGCAAGGGAGTTGGGACTAAGAAGATCTTTAAGATTCCATCCAACCTGAAGCAGTCTGCAGTTCCATGATTTTTCCTCCTGAGCTGCAGAAGCTGTTGTTGTATTACTGCCACCCAGAAAAGCTAGAAAAATATATAAAGCTGGACACTTTTTCTATACAAGTATTTCTCAACTCTTTCCAATAGAGAGCAACTGCCAGAGGTGGCAAAAGAATCAATCACACTAACCTCCTGCCACGGATTTTATGAGTATGGGATACAACCCTTCAGCAGCTATTGGAGGTGAGAGCTGTTTTAAATCACCAAAGCAGCAAGCAGAAGAAGTATCATGACAGAAGAACTGTCTGTGTTTTCTATGGTAAAAATCCATTGGTGGAATGTGAGACTTTTCACCTGAATTAGTGCAAGAGCATTTTGAGGGAAATGGTCCAAAGAAATAAAGTATTTTAAGTAGGGTAGTAAGAGGGAGAAGGGATTTCTTCTCACTATGTTAACTGAAAAAGCAAATTTATTGATGTTATACTCTGGGTTGGTCATGAGCTTTCTGTTATGATTTGGTTTATTTAAATATGGCTCATCTCTGCCACTGGTGGCTACAGTGCATTGTACACATATTGCACCTTTTTTTTGTTAAAGTGCCTGACAACAGTATTGCTTACTTGTGTGTCTGGATGACCTTGGATAACACAAAGAAAGTCCTTATCTTATGCTTAATGACAGTTTCATTCCTCACACCCCTTCACTTTATCTGACTTTTGTTATGAGCCCTAAAACTCCTTTCATTTCTGGAAATGCCCTGGGCATGGAAAAGCTGTCTCAGAACAACAGCTCTTCACCTTTCCTTCCCTGGTGTGCAGCTCCCTGTGAAAGCTCCTGGGACACAGCAGGGGCTGCTGCCTGAAAAATGGGAGACATGAAGGAGGTGGGCAGTGGGCAACAACAGAAACCTGTGTACATATTAGGTGCTACTCATTAAAGAAGGTCTCTGGTAAATAGAGCCTTCACACAGGGGTGAAAGGGCAGAGAATTAGTGATAGTTGCCTCAAAGAAGCAACAAGTTGCCTTCCCATGGTGGCCTTGGTCGTGTCTGCAAGGGTGAGTGCATCTACACATGGCGCAGTGCATCAAGCATCTTCTCTTCCATGGTGTCTGTGTCTGGGTGGAATTAGGTTGAACATTAGGCAATTGTTACCCACAGGACACAGTGGTGAGAGGTAAGCCCAGGTATCTGTTTCCCTGGGGAGGGACAGGATCAGGTGAGAAAGAAGGCTGGGGTCTCTAAATTGTGCCTTGAGTCCTATCAGGAGCTGGAGGAGGTTGAATCTCTTGCAGCTGGGGGGATAAACCCAGCCTTGACCATTTCAGCTGGCTGGGTTGCAGGGGCAGTCTGCAGATTACTTTTACCACCCCAGTTCAAAGGGACAATTTCAACCTGGAGGTTAACAATACCTGGACATTTAGGTTTTTTTCCATGTGGTTGCTCATTAAGTATCTCAGCAGGCAGATCTCTAATGGGGCATTGACAGATCTGTCATGGCCTCAAATAAAAGGGTGTGGAAAACCATCTCAAAGGTCTTATGACCTTTCTGTCTCAGGGTGAGCAGTTGTCTGTGGAATCACCATGATATACTGGGGCTTAATGTCCAAAGAAAGAGAGAATATCATTTTCATGCCAGTTTGTTTTTACATTTTTCCCTTGAGTTTGATCCAGCTGCCACCACCACCACAGTTTAGTACAGTGACATGGTTTTCCAGCTCATCTGCTTGGGCGGCAGCAGGAACAAGAACAACCTGAGCATGCAGTCTCCTGCCTCATGCTGCTCTCACTTTGACAGCCAAGAAACAAAGAGGGGTTACCTGCACATGGGAAAGGAAAGGGTGTTGCCATATTACCCATCTTCTGATCTCACAGCCCATGGAAATATGACCTGACTGAAGTTTCTGTGCAAGCTTCGAGTTTCCAACCAACAGCAGAATAAGGACTGTGTACAAAAAATTTAGGGTAGAAGAGTATTCAGGATGGGCTGGTATGTAACTTCTGGATAAATCTGGCATGGAGAGGTAAGTATTTTAATCGAGTTTTGTGTTTTCTTTCATTTTGACCTGTCCTAAAACACTTTATAGAACATTTTGCCTCACAGAGTAGATGGATATTTAAAGCCCCCTCTGATCCATCTCCCCTCTCCTTATGGTAGCAGTAAATGCCTACCTTCTGATTAGGTATTTTACACTCAGCCTATGCCACCAGAAGTAGTAATATTGGTAAAAGCTGTAGTCTTTGATGTGAAAGATTAATGGAGTCTTAATGAAATATATTTAACAGAATTTTGAAGTAAATTGCATTTTACACATAGTCATTGGAGAACACTTTGAAATTACTCCTGAAAGGAAAATGCCATTCCCAGAAAAACCGCTTTGTAAAAAAGTATTATTATCTTGGATAGGAAAAACTTAGTAGTCCTGCTCAAAGTCACAGGGCAATGTGTTCTTCACCACCATGATTAAATGTCTAGCCAGATCTTTAGGCTAAAGACAGGACAAAATCAGATTAAAAATGTCACAGTGGAAACACGAACAAGAATTGCTTTCCTCTCTAATTTTATAAGAATGAGATGCTGCTTTAATTTCTACCTGAAGCTTCAGTAGCAGGTTTATTTTGACTCTGCACTTGAGATGTGTCCCTCTGGTGAAGAGGAGATTGACTGGTGCCTCCCCAGCACAGGGATGTGTGGGGGGAGCAAGAGGGTAGAGGAATGTTCTGTAGCTGGCTCCTGTGGGCTTCCATGGTTGAATCCAGGCTGAGGAGAGTATTAATTCTAAAGAAAAGTAATAGGAAAGTAAATACAAAAATTAACATAGCCTTGCCTCTGAATCCTAATATCTTTATCCTTGGGGATTTTGATTCCATTACAAATATTAGCAAAGATCAAGGGCATTTTATTTTAAGGGCAAGCCTAATTGGAAAGAAGTTAATTCTACAAAAGTGGAAGTCATCTAAAGAAATTAAATTGATGTGAAGTCTTCAGTGGATGTATCAGATTCTTTAGTATTCTCCCCACATGTGAGTTAAACTTGTCTTCAAGGGACCTCTTGTATCTTCCAAACCTGAACATTCTCTTTCCTCTTATCCTGCTAATTCCTTCCAGCCCTTCCCATGTACATTTTGCCTTTGAAGTCCTTACAGATCTTTCTTTCTCCTTCTGAGAATGCTCTCTAGAGAGGTATACAATGCTCTCTGCCACTTGTCTAAACAACAAAAAAAGGAGAGCATCTTCTATATTTTAGCTGCTGACTTTTTAATAAGCAATCAGTGTGCCTGGTGAATCAAACCTCATGTCAGAGTAGAATTCATGAAGATTTCTTTAACAAAGTCTTCATTAAAAAAAAAAAAGGGGGGCTTGAAAAATTTTATTAGAATTAGTTTTATTCTTGGTCTTCTACATCAGCTGGTGAACTGATGCACTCCAGGTGGGCGAAGCAGTGAAAGAGACAGCTTGGCCATGCTGTTAAGTACAGAATGGCAAGATACAGAGAAGGAGTTGAAATTATCTTCAGATTTCTTTCTTACCTACTACTCTAAAGAGACAAATCTCATATTCTCACAGGGTATGAGCATACATATGTATCCTCACGTGTGCATCTTCAGCATGGTTTTATCAAGGGTAAATCATGTTTGACTAACCTCATAGCCTTCTATGAGGAAATTACTAGGTGGATAGATGATGGTAGAGCGGTAGATGTGGTTTATCTTGATTTCAGTAAAGCATTTGACACCGTCTCTCACAGCATCCTTGTAGATAAGTTGATCAAGTATGGGTTTGGTGATCAGGTAGTGAGGTGGATCAGGAACTGGTTGAAAGGAAGGAGTCAGAGAGTTGTAGTCAATGGGGCAGAATCTGGTTGGAGGTGTGTGACTAGTGGAGTCCCTCAGGGGTCGGTACTGGGACCGGTGTTGTTCAATATCTTCATCAACGACTTGGATGAGGGTATAGAGTGTACCCTCAGCAAGTTTGCTGATGACACTAAGCTGGGAGGAGTGGCTGACACACCAGAGGGCTGTGCTGCCATTCAGAGAGACTTAGACAGGCTGGAGAGTTGGGCAGAGAGAAACATGATGAAGTTCAACAAGGGGAAGTGTAGAGTTTTGCATTTGGGGAAGAACAACACAATGTCCCAGTATAGGTTGGGGGCTGACCTGCTGGAGAGCAGTGTAGGTGAAAGAGACCTGGGGGTCCTGGTAGACAAGAGGATGACCATGAGCCAGCAATGTGCCCTTGTGGCCAAGAAGGCCAATGGCATCCTGGGGTGCATTAGAAAGGGTGTGGTTAGTAGGTCAAGAGAGGTTCTCCTCCCCCTCTATTCTGCATTGGTGAGGCCACACCTGGAGTATTGTGTCCAGTTCTGGGCCCCTCAGTTCAAGAAGGACAGGGAAGTGCTTGAAAGAGTCCAGCACAGAGCTACTAAGATGATTAAGGGAGTGGAACATCTCCCTTATGAGGAAAGGCTGAGGGAGCTGGGTCTCTTTAGTTTGGAGAAAAGGAGACTGAGGGGTGACCTCATCAGTGTTTTCAAATATGTAAGGGGTGAGTGTCAGGGAGATGGAGTTAGGCTTTTCTCAGTGATGACCAGTGATAGGACAAGGGGTAATGGGTGTAAATTGGAGCACAGGAGGTTCAAGTTGAATATTCGGAAAAATTTTTTTACTGTAAGGGTGACAGAGCCCTGGAACAGGCTGCCCAGGGGGGTCGTGGAGTCTCCTTCACTGGAGACATTCAAAACCCGCTTGGACACGTTCCTGCACGATGTACTCTAGGTGGCCCTGCTCTGGCAGGGGGGGTTGGACTAGATGATCTTTCGAGGTCCCTTCTAACCCCTATGATTCTATGATTCTATGATTCCTCCCTAGCATCCTTTGGGCCAATTTTAGTGAAAATGTGAGGAGCACATGGTCTGAAGCTATTATTTTCCTACATATTTTATGAGAAACAAGGCACTGCCACCTGCTTGCCTTGCTGTGAGTCTTCTCCCTCTTGGCCTCTGCTGAATCCCAGTGGCTGCTTTGCCCAGTCATACACAACTGCTTTTACATTCATGGTAAACATCTGGGCAGATGAACAAGGTCCTGCCAGTACCTCTACCCAAACACAGTCTGGTTTCCAGCTCTGCCTCTCAGTGCTGAAAGAAAATAGCCTCATGCACTGTAATTTAAATCAACAACATGAAGATAAGTCTGTGTTGCTGCCCTCAGTAAAATTTCTATTATACTAAAACCATTTAGAGGTTATTTTGGCTATATGGAGAGTTTACCATTATATCAACTGTTCCTGTTACCAGGAATAAGAAACTTCAAGGAATCAAGGAACAATATCTGCTGTATAAAATCTGAAAGAAATTACATGGTAACTAATAAGTTGGAAAAGTAGTGAATTAAAGAAATGCACAAAGTCAAATGGTATATCATAAGTACAGTCAGGGACCCACATGACTTTTTAACTCACACTTCCTGTGCAAATGCAGACGGTTTTATTTATCAAAAAAACGTAAGATAAAGACATGCAATAAGTTCCAAAGAAAAAATAGCAAGTTATACATTTAACTTGATCATCATAATTGAAAGTAAGAGAAAAATATTCCAAAATCATTTCTACAATGAAAAGTAACTAAGAGTAGAAAAGAACTGGAGTATCTATTATGAGGTTATTATTAAGGTTCAGGCTGGAGAAGAGGAGGCTCAGGGGAGACCTCATCACTCTCTACAACTCCCTGAAAGGAGGTTGGAGCCAGGGGGGGGTCAGGGTCTGCTCCCAGGCAGCTCTCAGTAAGACAAGAGGACAAAGGCTTGAGCTCTGCCAGGGGAGGTTTAGGTTGGATATTAGGAAAAAATTCTTTCCAGAGAGGGTGATCAGGCATTGGAATGGGCTGCCCAGGGAGGGGGTGGATTCTCTATCCCTGGGTTTTTTTAGAAGAGCCTGGATGTGGCACTCAGTGCCATGGGCTGGGAACCACGGGGCGAGTGGATCAAGGGTTGGACTTGATGATCTCAGAGGTCCCTTCCAACCCAGATGATTCTGCAATTTTTCTGACTCAAAAATAACAATGATTTTCTCAAACCTGGAGCAATCTTGTGTCTGGTGGAGGTGTTAGAGTCCTTAGTCTTTTTGTCCTAAAAGTCCTTTCCTAAGTCTCCAGACTGCAGAAGAAAGCAAGACAGCACAATTGGAAAACGGAAACATCCGCATGTTAAGAAAAAAATGTGATACTGGTGAAACAAGGTCATTAGCCTCTGTTTTTGGAAATGTTTATGATATGTTTTATGATACGTTTGTAATATGTTTATGATGATGTTTATGATACAGACACAAGAAGGGGGTCCACATCTCCAAAACGTCACTTCAAGATGCATGAATATTTATCTTGACTCAACAAAATATTTCCAAGGCATACACACAAACTTGTGGCTGTGCTTATGTCAGCCACCTTACTCAAATCAGATTTCTTATGAACGTGTTTGATTTTTAACATCAAAACCTGTGGCTCTCTATAGCCTTGAGATTTGTAATTGTTCAGGTATCTTATAATAAAATTGAACTGAAGAGATGCATTAAACACACAGATCCATTGCTCATTAAATCCTGCCTCCAGCACATCTTGTCCACATCTCCACGTTTGGGATGCTCAGGGTTAGACCCTGCCCTGGTCCCCTCCACCCACTGCAGGTGGATATTTCTGACCTTGTTCCAAAACCCTTGCTAAGAACAGGATATTTTAATTGCTTTCTGACATATGTTAAAGGTCTGGAAAGTCCACTTGACTCCCTGGGCACATCCCAGGATCTGAGGTAGCTCTAAAACATGCAATGTTGCAGCTGCAAGTATATGCACAAGGGAGAGAAATATTAGGAGTGAAAGGGTTCCCAGGGAAAACCATCCTTGTGGGTAAAAGAAGAGGCCCCAAAAGGGCATCAGTTTGCTCCTACTGGTATCTCTTAGAGGAAAAAAAAATAAAAATATATATATATTAAAAAAAAAAATGTATATATACAGACAGTCCTTTCTTTTTTAAAATGTATTTGTTCTGAAGTTTTTAATTTCAAGTAACACATCTCCAGGGAGGTATCAGACAGAGGGATTACCTTGGGAATTTTCTAGGTCATGTGGAGTAATTTACTCAGACACAAAACGTCAAAAGATACTTTAAATGTCTGAGGGGGGAGAATCCTAACTTTGCTTTTCAAGCTGATGCACTTTCAACCCTCTGCCAGCCTCTACCACCCTTTCCCAATTGCCTCATCTGGAGATGGTGCTAACTCCTAGCACAATGGATACCTGGCACAAGTGTGATATGTGACAGGATCACAGTTGGCAGTGTTATGTTTGCATAAAGAATCACATAGTTAAAAACATTTTTTATTACAGTTTGGGAGTCTTATCCAAACTCAGGAAAAAATTATTAATGAAATTAAATACTCTGCCAGAGGTTATATTTTTCCTCTGTGCACCTTCTGTGTACAGAAAATCTGAGACAAAAATAGCAGAGATCAATGGCAGTTCCAATAAGGAATTTATCCCATTGATACAGGACATTAAAGCAGAAGGAGAAGAGGGCATGAGGTAAGCAACAAAGTAAGAACTGAGGCATAAAGGGTTAAAGTGGGATCAGGACTGACACAACCAAACAGTGAAACACAACTAAACTAAATGATTAGTTGTGGTCTTCAGAGCAAGGCATTCCTGTTTATGTTTCTCTGGCAGTACAAAGTTTCTCATCAGGATTGCTTTCCTATTGAAGGAAGCAGCAAAAAGGGAGCAAAACTATTTTTACACCTCTGTGCTCACACCAACACATCTCAAGTATGTTCTTCTACACAATCTGGACCACTCCCCATGTATGTGTGAAAAGAATGGAGACCTGGTCCTATGCTGAGTGCCAGAGCTGAGTATGATTATAAGAAGGGAAAAAAAAATATTATGCTAATAATGGTAAAAACTAAAAAAGTTATGATGATGGCATCTTCTGGAACTAAAGACCCAAGTGTTATGGGCACAGCAGCATTGTAGATACACTGTCAGACTGTACCAAGATAAAATCCTTTGGGGAAATTTAAATAATGGAACAAATTACTCTTAAGTTAAGCGATACCCTTTATAACCCACTTCTTATTTTAGAAACATTTAATAATATTAAATTACCTAAATGGCTAGGGAAGGCTATGCTTAGTGGTTTGCTAATTGACAGCAGAGTTATTCCAAAAATGGAAACCCCCAAATGAGTCCACCCCAGTTCTGGACCACTCACTAATAGACTGTGACTACTTTGAAAATGTTCACCTTCAAAATCATGAGAGATGATTGAATCTGACATTGCTCCTGGTTTGAACGCATGAGATGACCCCCAAGACTCTCTCAAATCAATGTAAATGTTTTCTTGGAAATTTGGTGAGATGAGGAAGACACACATTTGGGCCTTCTCTGTAGCTGCTTCTTCCCATTGGTTGAGAAAAAAATGCAGAAGACCATTACAAACTTAAATTATTTGAGTTGGGAAGCTGCTTTTATTGAATTTACAGACCTGTGATGGCATTAATAACAGATCTGGTGAACTGTCTATTCTTCATCCTTTTTAGGCAGTTCATATGCTTAAAATCAGTATATATCTACTTTTACTTAATTTTTTTTAAGATATGCCTCAAGTCTTCAAATTTCTTGTAAGAAAAGTATAATAGAAGAGGCAATGACTGTATTTTACTAGAAAAGCATAAAGAATAGAGCTAATTAGCCATTTGATTGTATTCAAGTCTTTACAGTATAACACACATTTTTAAACCTCTTATGTAAATTGTGCATAATATATTCATTGTATGTGTAAATTTCTTTAATAAAAATACTAAAAAAAATTAGAAAGAGCTCACAGGAACATTCTTGTACTTTATACATTGGTTTGGTTTTTTGTTATTTGTTTTTTTTTTTAAGTAACTCTTCTGGGAAATCCCCTACGAATTTTATTCTTTTATTTTTTATTTTTAAAATGTTAGGACAGTTCCTAACCCAGCATGCAGAGATGGAAAGTACAAGATAGGCAGTTCTGAAATGTCAGAGCTGGTTCTGCAGAAGGGGAAGAGGGAACCTCTAGTGTGTCTGCTACACTTGTGCCAGTGAATTAAAATCAGGACAGTAAAGCTGTCCCTGCCTTCAGCTACTTGACCCATCTTTCAAACAGATGGATAGCCAGCTCAGAATGAGCTGATCTACTCATAAATCAGCTCCTGACTTGCCAGTTTGCAGCCTGGAACGCTAGTGTGAGCTAATTCAGATTTTGTTGTTTCTTAATAAACCATGTTGAAACCAGTGTCTGGTTCATTAATGGGCTGGATGGTTTTGTCTCAGGGTTAAAAGTGTCATGGAAGAGATAGAGCTCTGTCATACCTGGGGGATGTAACTAACTCACTACCCAGTTTTCATTGGTTTCACTGACTCCTACATCCACTTTTCTAAGCAGCCTGTCTGCCTGTGAATCTCAGTCTGAATTTTATTATGCCTTTTTACATGACAATTTCCACAGCAGTGCCCTGCAATGGGTGCCTGGGAGGTGCTATTCAGCAAAGCACTTTGAATCATACTTAAATTAATGGCCTTTAACATACATTTTAGTAATTTGCCAGACTACCACCTATTTATCTAAGTTTTATGTAATCCATTTAATACCAAAACACTTACCAGCTTCAGCAGATGTAAGGGATTTTGAAGAAGCTGTTGCTGTTCCATAAGTTAAAACATACCTTGGCATAGAAAAGCAACAAAAGGAGAAAGAAATGAGCCTCACTTGCATGGATAACTTTGGTTCCTCTTCCACTTGCCTACTGACACAGGGCTAAAGCAACCACCCCATGTGTAGCTGGGGGATGTATCAGGTGCTTTGTGGTTCTCTGTCACTACCACATCATAATATGAAGCAACTCTATTTCTTCAGGCTTGCTTGCCTGTGTGCCTCTCCCACTTTCTGCCCACCTCCCCCAGGATCCATGTTTGTTTTGTTTTGTTTTGTTTTTCCTCTATCAGAACTGCTGGACTTGCCCTGCTTTGCTTTTTTGTGCCTTGAAGAATGTGAAGTTCATCCCCTGTTTGACCTGGGAAGAAGCAATAGATGGAAAACTTGAAGCAGCCACAAAGCTCTTCATTTTTATGGGAAAAAACAGGTGGATTTAATTGTTTCACAAAGCCAGAAAAATATGCATCAACATTTTTTTATCTGGCTGTACCAAGCAATGCCCTAGTCCATCCTTGGTTTTAAGTGGTAATGTAAAACGACAAGGGGCAAAATTTCGGTTGAGATCTTGCTCTACTCTTGGGTTGTGCATGTTCTTCAGCAAGAATTTCTAGCACCCCTTTAAGAAACACCAGGTTCCTGAGGCAGCAAGCTGTGTTCCCCACAAGCCTGTGGCATCATTTGCATTAAAGAAATTAACTTTGGAAGGTATGATCAGATTAATGCCCAGGAAGCAGGAAAAAACCCTCCCCTCTTTAAAATCCAGAACATATTTTAATAAATTAAAAGGGATTTTTTTGTGCTTCTCTTAAGATCTGTGAGAAATCCAGTGACATCCACATTTGTGTTTTAACTGACATGATGACAAAGCTGAGACCTCCTGTCAGGACCAGGTGATGGAACACGTAGACCTTGGTGAAGAGTCATTGGCATAGCAATGAAAATTGGTACCTAATGCCCTTAAAACATATGTCAAAGAAACCTGGAAGATAATGAAGTACACAGACACTGAACCAGTACCTTTTAAATTAATCTCCTTAGCTTTGTGACTTCCAGGACTTTCTTCCTACTCTATCACTGTTTCTTAAACCTACCATTTATGAGGAACTTGAGACAATGGAGTCAAAAGATTCATAGAATCACATGGTTTGGGTTGGAAGGGACTTTAAAGCTCATCTGCCATGGTCAGGGACACCTCCCATCAGCCCAGGTTGCTCCAAGCCCCATCCAACCTGGATTCCAACATTGCCAGGGATGGGGCAACCACAGCTTCCCTGGGAAACCTGGGACAGGGGCTCAGCACCCTCAAATTGAATTCTATTGATGCAGAGGAGTTAAGTGGCAGGTTAATTATATCTCCATTGCTTGATCAGAACAAAACAGAGGTTCCAGATCCCTAGAAATTTGCCACTACCAGGGTAGCTCCAGTCTCTCCTTCCCTGCCTCTAGTCTTACAGACAGTACTTGGTGTGTGAGTACAGAAGAGCTGAAAGGTATCATCTCTTAAAGCACTGGCAGACATTAAAAAGGTCAGCATTCTTCTTCTCTATTTTTTTCCCCCTTCTGATTTTCAGCTATTTCATTATAAAACTGGCAGTGCTTTTTTCTTTTTGCACAAAGTTTAAGTAGCAGGTATATTTGATGAAGGAGCCTGAGTAAATTGCAAAACAGCAATTGAATTCCTGCAAGAGACAGTGAAAAAATGTTTGCCTTCTTGCCACTTAATGAGAATGGGGCCCTGGCTCTTTCAAAGTTCATCATAAAGTGTTCTGATGACTTTCTATTAGTTAACTATGAATCTTTGGATCTCTTGGTTTTGATAGACAATGATCCTGTCACCAGCTCTAAACAACAGTAAATGGAGAAACACAGATCTCTAGAGGCATCCTTAGGGCAAAGTCTGTATGCATACAGAAAGAAGATGCAGAAAAAAGGAGGGAACTCTAGCATCTAGCCTTTTTAGGGTTTTTCTATACTAGAAATACAATTGTGTCATGGGACCCATTTACTACACAGTTTCATTGTAGAGTGCAGACAGTAACCTTAACCTTTCAAGTCTTGCTGTGGAACATAGTTATGGAGCCATCAAGACAACAAAATGGGACCATATTGTATTTGGGTCAGGGGATAACTATATTGTAACTTTGTCCCTTGTCACAGCTGGGATTTTAGCACAGACAAGGCATTCGAAAGCCCAGAATTTTATTGTACAACTTGTTCACTACTAATAATTGCTGCTGCTACTGCTGTTGTAAGGGAACCACCTGCTGTGTCACTTTCTTTTGTAAAGCAGACCCCTTAGCAGTAATAGTAGTAATTCTGGGAAACCTTCATACAGACTATTAATGTAATTTTGCTGTGGATAGTAACTGTCAATTTTTTGCATAGCTGATTTTTAAGTTTGTACAGGAAAGTAAAGAGCAAATCTGCAAGGGGAATTGTTTCTATCAGAAACTGTCTAATTCTGAGTTTTTCTAGTGCCAATAAAAGCTAAGGCTGTTAAAAAGCCTCCTTTCAGCTTTTGCTACTGACATAAACTTGATAGTGGCTTGTAGAGATGTGCACTACCCAGATTGCTACCTTAATGTCATCACCAGTGTTAGGTGATAAATCCAACAAGAGACTTGTCTTTCCATGTTGCTGGTAAAATGTATTAGCCTGATATTTAGGAAAAAGGGCTGGATGGAGGGTGTGCTGTGAGTGGGAGGTTGTATGCTTGCATTTTTGAGGGGAACTCATTTAAATTCCCACTTTTATTTCCAAGTCTGGGGAGGTACCTGGGAATATGTCCCAAGGGCTTCAGTGGGTCCACCTTTCTACTTTCCTACAAACTGAAGTCTTGGTGGAGGCAACAGAGAGGGCAACATGCAGGAGACCCCCTCCATGGATGGGTAATGCTTCCCCCTTCTTCTGCTCTAATGATGAAGTGCAGGGCTCCCACGAGAGAATAAACCATTTTAACCCCACTGAATACCCTCCTAGTGAGGAGGTAGCTTGAGATGAGCAGGGGAATCTCTACAGAAACAGGTCCTTTGTGCCTCCAGCTACCAAACACCACTTACCTGATAGCCTCTGAGGTGGTCATAGGTTGGATTATAGCTCTCTGCTATAACCCTGATAGATCTTTGGGCAGGGGTGACAATTTTCCTATTTATAATCTCCCCATTGAAACATTTTCTCAAAGGACAAGCTGTTAGCTATACCATCCCCTGGTGCCCCATTCATTCTCAAACACACCAAGGAGGGATGCACTCACTGTGCTCAGGGCACAGGAGCCTGGGCTAGGTGGAACACATCATAGAATCATAGAATCATAGAATCCTAGGGGTTGGAAGGGACCTCGAAAGATCATCTAGTCCAACCCCCCCTGCCAGAGCAGGGCCACCTAGAGTACATCACATAGGAACGTGTCCAGACGGGTTTTGAATGTCTCCAGTGAAGGAGACTCCACGACCCCCCTCGGCAGCCTGTTCCAGGGCTCTGTCACCCTTACAGTAAAAAAATTTTTCTGGATATTCCACTTGAACCTCCTGTGCTCCAATTTACACCCATTACCCCTTGTCCTATCACTGGTCACTACTGAGAAGAGCCCAACTCCATCTCCCTGACACTCACTCCTTACATATTTGAAAACATTGATGAGGTCACCCCTCAGTCTCCTTTTCTCCAAACTAAAGAGACCCAGCTCCCTCAGCCTTTCCTCATAAGGGAGATGTTCCACTCCCTTAATCATCTTAGTAGCTCTGCGCTGGACTCTTTCAAGCACTTCCTTGTCCTTCTTGAACTGAGGGGCCCAGAACTGGACACAATACTCCAGGTGCGGCCTCACCAATGCAGAATAGAGGGGGAGGAGAACCTCTCTTGACCTACTAACCACACCCTTTCTAATGCACCCCAGGATGCCATTGGCCTTCTTGGCCACAAGGGCACATTGCTGGCTCATGGTCATCCTCTTGTCTACCAGGACCCCCAGGTCTCTTTCACCTACACTGCTCTCCAGCAGGTCAGCCCCCAACCTATACTGGGACATCGTGTTGTTCTTCCCCAAATGCAAAACTCTACACTTCCCCTTGTTGAATTTCATCATGTTTCTCCCTGCCCAACTCTCCAGCCTGTCTAAGTCTCTCTGAATGGCAGCACAGCCTTCTGGTGTGTCAGCCACTCCTCCCAGCTTAGTGTCATCAGCAAACTTGCTGAGGGTACATTCTATACCCTCATCCAAGTCGTTGATGAAGATATTGAACAACACCGGTCCCAGTACCGACCCCTGAGGGACTCCACTAGTCACACACCTCCAACCAGATTCTGCCCCATTGACTACAACTCTCTGACTCCTTCCTTTCAACCAGTTCCTGATCCACCTCACTACCTGATCACCAAACCCATAGTTGATCAACTTATCTACAAGGATGCTGTGAGAGACGGTGTCAAATGCTTTACTGAAATCAAGATAAACCACATCTACCGCTCTTCCATCATCTATCCACCTAGTAATTTCCTCATAGAAGGCTATGAGGTTAGTCAAACATGATTTACCCTTGATAAAACCATGCTGACTGCTCTTGATGACTCCCATGTCCTTGATATGCCTGGAGATAGTGACAAGAACAAGAACACATTTCCTTTGAAATCTTTGAAAGGGGAAATTGAAAGGAGAACACACATCCTTTAGGGCACAGCACATCTTTCTAGAGCAGCCCTTTCCTCAAGACATCATCAGCAGAGTGACAGGACCTCCTTCCCCAAAGAAGTCCAAAGAGAAATGCAGATACCCTGAAATGAAGATTTTTGAAATTGTGAAGATAGTGCCTAACACCAGGGTGACTGGCATGTTGAAAGAAGAGGGGATGTGGACAGCTCAGATTGAGGAGCAGGGACACAGCAGCTCCCCTGGTCGGGGCTCCAGCACCCTTTTCCTGGAGTCATCCCATGGCAGACATGGGTTAGGAGTAGGAAAAAAGAAAGAAAGTAACGCAATAAACTTCATTACTGCAGCAGTTTTATTTGCACTTTTTTCATCATTTATAGGTGCCACATTCTATACAATCTATTCCACATTCCACCCCTGTATCTCTGTGCCTCTCCAAGGCTAAAAAACAACATACAGTGCTTGATGGCTTGTGAGTTTTTCCTTTGTGCTGAAGAGCAGAAGCAGCCACTTGGTAGCACACCCAAAAACACATGAAAGGAGAAAAGGTGGCTGGTGAGCAGAAGGGCAAGGAAAGCATCATACAGCCATATACAGTGGAAATACAGCCAGTGTTTTGTTGTCTTACCTTCCTGAGAGTGGTTGAGGTAGGGGTGGGTGCACTGATTTTAGGATCACTGCCTGTGGCTACCATCCCTACTTTCACCTGCAGGAAGGTGACACAGAACTTAGGACTGGAACCACCTCCTGCATATCTCCCCCCTCCTCTGAATACATCCATGCAGCTTGGGTTGCTGCTTACACCAAGTATTATCCAAGTGAAGATAGTCACAGCCATGATAGAGCCTGAGGGGATACAGAGCTCTGCCTGCAGCTACAGCCCTGCAGTTTTCAGGGAATTACTGATGTTAGATCTGGTGTGTGTTCCTGCTGTGGACTTGCTTCTCACTGCTAGAAAGAGGGGAGGGAAGGGCTCATTGCAAAGCACAGTTGCATTTGCTAGTTCATCACAGTTCTTACTAGTAAATATTACTTTCCCTTTTCATTTCCTCACCTTTTGCATCTCCTCGCTGAAGATTAAAGGGTCTGCAGGAAAAAAAAAAAAAAAAAAAAAAAAGATATTGCATCTCTGATGTTCAAACTTTCTCCTATAAAAAAAATGTTGTGGTATAATTCATTCATTTCTTTTTCTCAGGGAAATAAATTTATCTTTTGCCAAAGGCAGAAAGTAGAGCGAACAGTTCTAAAATATTCAACATGTAGCTAGCTTGGCTTCTCAGCTAGAATTTCTGTTCTTGTGCTAGTTTCCTTACAAAAAGCAACACATATGCTCCTTGTCTACATGAGCTCTCCTTGCAGAAGTTTTTCTCATACACTGCTTAAGAGCAACCTGGAAAAAATTTGTCATGGGGAACAGGAATTTGTTCTCCGAACTTCATCTATCTTTAGCCAGTATAACATGTAAACCTCATTTTACTGAACACAAAGCAGCTTCACTGGTGAAAAATTCCCTTTATTAACAGTAAAAAAAAAAAAAAAAAAAGCAGACACTCACATATATTTCTTTGTTCATTTTCTGCAAAAAATTACTTTTGCCATTCAGCAACAAGTGATGTCAGGCAACAATCCTTGAGTGGCATTGAATTTCCCTGTACAGTAGCTGCAGATTTACACTGTGCATCTCAAACAGCAGCAATTTTTGAAAGAAAACAGCTAAAACTCCTCCTGTCCCAGTAGCAGGGCTTCTTCATGCCTTGAATATGTTGGGTCCTGAAAACATAGAGGTGTTGAAGCAGGTAGCTGCATGTCTGTATGAAAAGCACAGAGAGGAAACAGCACCTCCTGAAGTGACCATGGTGACCCTTGGGGACCAGAGAGGACGTGGAGGGACAACCCAAGGCAAGAAGGGCATCATCTGCCTCTCTCACTGAAAGCCAAAAAAATGCCTCTGTGCATGATCTCTTAGTCCTGCTCCAACAGGAGCCTCAGGGTTTGGTATTAAAGTACTCAATCCCCCAAGCTTCTCCTAAAAGCCATGTTTTGGATATGCACTCATGCAAGCAGGGGTTGCTGAAGTTGCTTCTGGGCTCAGATCTGCTTTATGTGTCCAGCAAGCACTTTTTGGGTCTTCTTTCACTCAGCTCTTGTCCATACCTACCCACCAACCACATATGACATCTCTTTTATCTCTGCAGTATCCAAGGAGTATTCACGGGGAAAATCCAATACAACAAAATGAAAAGCACTGCTCTTAGAGTCTGAAGATGAGTACTGGGAAAGCTCAAATATACTCTGCATGCCCTAAGTCACCAGCTGTGGATAATATTAAGATTTCCCCTGTTCTGATTTTTCACCTCCCTGATAAGGGCATCAGTCGACTGAAAGCTCTTTTATTGCATTAGGGAAGGCTGCAGGTGTCTGACACTGTTTGACAAAAAACACCAAACTTTTACATCCTGACAACCTGAAGCTTCACAAAAAAGCATCTCGTGGAAGTGGCTCTGCAAAGGCAAATTCAGACTCCAGCAATTTCAGTGAGGAAGTTACAAATGCTGGCAACTGCTTCTTTTGCACAGAGTTGTTGAAATCAGATTAGTGTCATGGCATGAGGAAGTCAGAACAAATTGCACCTATGAAATGGCTTAAAATAAACAAATACAGCAGTAAACAATATACTTTTTTTTTTTTTTTTTTTTAACTGGGAAAAAATTAAAACCCACTATCTAATAATACCTACACTTGGAAACACCTTTTCCAGGGAGAAGTCTGTTCTCTAGGAGTGAAAAAAAATGCTTCAGAGATGAATCTTGCTCAGACTGTCATTTTACAGGAAAATAGAGAGGCATTGTTAGACAGCTGGGACACTTTGGAATTTTTTTTTTCAGGTCCATCCATAAAACTGAATATTTAGATTCTGATTCTCTGCCACTGAGTTACATTTCTTTACTTCTAGGTAAAACTGCTGTGATTAGGTCTACCTGTGGATGAAGGTAGCAGCTACTCAGAAACTACTACTTGTGTGAGTTATGGGTAAGCTGCCATCTTTAATATAAAAAAATAAACAAAAATACATCTCACCGTGGTTTTGTGCATTATACTTTTTCCCTCATGCAACACCACCTCTATTTCCTTCATCAGCCCTGCTCTTTCTCGTTAGGGCTCAGCTGTGGCTCTCCATTCTCCTCTGCATTACCCCAAAAACATGATGTCAGGATGATGTAGTTGATGACTGCTAGACAAAAGCTGCTTTTGTTAAGCTGTGCTTTCAGCTTCTGCTTGTGTTGTAGGTGTTAAAATGGGATATGTCCTTTGTGGCAAAGAAAAGGAGAACACGAATATTTCTGTCCCCTTTCAGCACAAAACCTGTCAGTGCTTTGTCTGTGTGTTAACAACATCGTAGTGCTTGCAAAACCCCCAAATCTCACAGTCTTTTTGTGCACTCTGAGCCCTCACTGCCTCTCTGTGAGGAGATTTGATGATATTATTCATTTTTGCATGGGAGAACCGAGCCAGGCTTTTTAGGAACCACACAGCAGGGTGACAGAGAGATGGGGCAAGACTTGGGGTTCTTGTTCTACACGTGGGTCTCATCTGCCTTTGAATGAGGACAAAGTCAGGGGTTTTGTGCTTCTGCTCCATGGCTCAGTTTTTTAATCAGTTTTATCTGGTTTTAGGGAAACAAAGAAAAAATTACAGGTTTGAATTCGTGACAGAAGCAATGTCACAGTTTCTCCATCCGTCTTTTAGCTGCTACCCATGGCTGGTTTGGGACTGCATCCACCACAGATACGCCATTTTTGGAAATCAGCTGAGTGTTTCAGCCAAAGAAAGCTGAAGAAAGAGCAGGTAAGGCCATTTCCTTGTCAGGCATTACAGATCAAGTTGCTTCAGCACTGGAAATATCTAGTCCGCTGAAAGCTCCTTTAAAGCCCAGAGGCACTGGCAAAGGGAAAAGAATGATTTTTGCAGTGACCTTCATTCTATTCCTACTTTCTCCAGTGGAATGCTTCTTTGCAGGACTACATATTAAGGGGAGGGACAATTTCCCTGATACTCAGTGGAGCTCATTCCCCAAAAACCATAAAAATAGGTTGCTCACATGGTTCCATCACCTGCTATTGTCCCAAGAGCTATTTTAATTCACCCTCTGTAGCACTTCCTTCTTAGCCCTGGAGTCAGGCTTCTAGTGATTTGATTTTTTTAACTGTTTTTTAATTGAATTTTATTTGGGGGTTTTTTTGGTTGTTTGTTGGGGTTTTTTGGTTGTGGTTGTTTTGTGTTTTTTTTTCCTTTTTGTGGGAATGGGGCAAACCTAAAGGTGACAAGGAAGGACCTGGATGCTTTGGCAGCATTTCCCTGCAGAGATGAGCTGAGTTCATTAGCCAAGACAACAAAACAATGAATGGGAAATAAATTCTGCAGAGGAAACCAGATACCTCCACTGCTTTTAAAACCAAGCAGCAGCAGCTTGGTTTTCTTGCTTGTGTGTTTGACCAGCACATGCCCTTGGTTTATTTCTTGTCCCTCCTTTTTTGACTCCTTGCTGCTGTGCTGCCCTTCAGGATGCAGGGTGGAGGTTTTCTGGCTGTAGAGGTGATGCTGAATAGTGATGTTTTTAGCAGAACCTTCTGTGCATCTCCTGAATGACAGCTCATCTCAGCCACAATCCACTGCAGGACAAAAGTCCACATCGGCCAAATGAAAAACATAAAAACAGAAAAAAAAAAGGCAATTAAACAATAAAAATAAAAATATAAAAAATAAAGACAAAAAATTAATAAAAAAATTAATTTGTGCTGATACTGTCTTTCTCCAGGAGAAAACACACCAAGCAGAAACACCATTTTTTTTATTATACTTCATACTACTGTCAGTGTGATGTTGAGCAAGTGCCATTAATTAAAAGCTCTGTAATTCATCAGGCACAGTGATGTACTTGAAACATTTTTTCAGTATCATTGTTCAAAGCCACTGTAGTAGGTCTGAAAAAGCAAGGTAAAAAGAATTAGCTGCTGCATTTGAAAGACAGGACAAGGTTTAATTGGAAATAGCAATTTTCTGACACCAAATTCTGACACCAAGTATGAAGACAGGGAAATTGACAGTGCCCTGGTGGATCACCATGGATGTTTCTCTATCAGTAGCAAAAGCATCAATGGTCCCAAGCACAATCCCCACAGGGAGGTGTAAACACTGCAGCCATGCCAGGCATTTCTTCTTGCCTTTTTCCTTATTGCTGTGACTCAAAAAATGCAAGCAGCAGCTAGGTCTTTTTCCTTTAATTAATGCTTTAATTTAATTAATATCTAATATTACTACAGATAATGTCAATATTTATACCAGCACCCAGATTTGGTTTAATTGCATTAGACTGTAAACCTGCATGGTATCTGATGGCAATGATCTCCACAGGTAGATTATGCATATTACAAAACAAGACTCTTTTAGTTATTGTTTTGTTTTCAACCAACATTCTTATCATGTGTTGTGAATATGAGTCACCTGCTGCATGCACCTTGCTTTAAGTGCATTTATCATTAATCAGTTCTTGGACTCCATTTTGAAAAGATGATTTTTGCCTTCTTAGTAGTTCTCCAGACAGGAAAAGTCTTATGTATTTAATTATTGCCATTACTTTCTCTGCTTTTCTTTTTACTCTTCCCTTGCAGTATGTTGACAATATAACTGAACAGACTATTCAGAATTCTGGGTGCAGGATTGATATGTTTTTAACAGTTGGAGTGGTATTTTCAGTTCAGAGAATATTTTGCTGTCCTATTCACAATGTTTTCTTGGCTTTTTCTGCCAATGTGAATGCCTGCATTTCAATCAGAACCTAAATATGTTACAAATACTTTGAGTCACACTTGTTTCCAGAGCATCTCAATTTACATTTAATATTGAATTCTTTCTGAATCTGACTTCTGATGACACAAAATTTCTTAGCAGCTTCTACAGATTCTTGCAATCATTTTTATGTTTACCAGCCTTTATTTTTTATTTTTTTTTTTTATTATTACTTGCAGACCTTTAAGGCTTCTCTCCATCATTAGGAAAGGACGACAATTATTGTACAAGACTTAAAGGTTCTAACTATTATCATTGAATCATAGAATGGTTTGGGTTGGAAGGGATCTTAAAGCTCATCCAGTTCCAACCCCAGTGCCATGGTCAGGGTCACCTCCCACCAGCCCAGGTTGCTCCCAGGTTGCTCCAAGCCCCATCCAACCTGGGCTGAGACACTGCCAGGGATGGGGCAGCCACAGCTTCTCTGGGAAACCTGGGACAGGGGCTCAGCACCTTCATAGGAAAGAATGAATTCCTAATGTCTAGCCTAAATCTCCACTCTTCCAGTTTTAAACCTTTTTCCCTCATCCTATCACTCCATGCCCTTGTTAAAACCCCCCTCCTAGCTTTTCTGGAGCCCTTTTAGGTACTGGATATGCTCTAAGGCCCCAGAGCCTTCCCTTCTCCAGGAGGAGCAACCCTGGCTCTCAGCCTGTCTCCATAGCAGAGGTGCTCCAGCCCTCGGATCATCCTTGTATCCCTCCTCTGGTCTCTGTCCAGCAGGTCCATTTGATTCCTGTGCTGGGGGCTCTGGAACTGGACACATATCTTTTTGAAGGCATCACTCACAAAGATGTGTCAGATGGCTTAAAACTTTATTATGTAGATTTTAGTGACCAACAGGCTCAGCCTTCACATGAACTTACCTTTCAAATGAATTCACAAAACCCATTATCTCCTCCTCTGGCATGAGTGAAGGAGTCAGCAGACAGAAACTGCTTAGTGCTTTCATATTTGTCTTCATTAGCTACTGCTCGGTGCAAAAATACACACAGTTAATAATCTTTACTTTTTATGTGAAGAAGTGGTTAAGTTGATCACCCAAGGAGCGTGTTTCAAAGGCCATGGATTAATCAAGCTATTTTAGTATCACGAGTCCCTCTGCTGAGTTTTTTGCTTTATTTGCATTACAGTTAAGTAATTCTGTACTTTTATAGCATTACCCAGGTCCTCTCTTGAGGCTCTGTGAACCCTAATCTTCTGGAGCACACTAAGTCCCCTTGCCATTATTTCATTTCCTTCCATTTAGCTGCCAGACAGAGAATAGTTTCTAATAAAACAGATATAGTTGGCCACTTTACTCAATACATATTTAAATGCACATTTTAAACATGGTTCTGGCAAGAAGCATGACATAGTTTGATGTTACTGAATAATCTATTACTAAATAAACATAAATATTATTTATCTTCTATTATATATCCTATAAAATGTCTATAGATTTTGCATGCTTGCCTGTTTCTTTCTGGGGGAGATATTGTGACAGTGAAGGTACTGGAAGTTTAGCAGGGTAATTTCAAAGAATGTTTCCCCCTCACCTCATCCCTCAAAAGATGACTGCAAAAATGAAAATCCAGTGTGTGCTGCCAATAGTACTGCTAGAAGCTAATTCCATAACTGGCATAATACATAATTTCTTAAAAAATTAAACTATGGATATTATATATTTCATTAAAATTTTTTTCTAAAGTAGATAAAGAAGTAGTTGGGGTTTTTTGTTTGTTTTTTTTTTTATTTGCTGTTGAAAATGAGGTTTGCTTTTAGAGAGGTTTCACTTTGATAGGAGTGATGTTAGGTATTACTTCCACACCATTTACCCTACACTTCTTTTTATTCAATTATTTAGGAATATTAAGTGAAACAGCGGTTAGTTTACCAGGATTTCTAGATTACCATTTTATGACTCAGAAGTGACTTATAATCACCAAATAAAATCAAAATTATGCGTACAAGGGTTAATTATTTATAGTTACTGCAGACAGTAAATATTCTTGCACATAATGATTATTCTATAACTGTAAAAATAGATTATTTTAAAGAACAAATATACAAAGTGTGTATTTAATTAACCAGGTACACAGGGCTCTCAAAGTGGCTATTTGCAGCGGGCAAAATGCAGAAGTCCTTTCATCCATCTATCCAAGGTATTTCAAGGCTTTATCATTTTGGCATCTCCATCCCAATTAATGACAAGAGCTACAGAACCAGGTCCTGCTTCCATGCTAAAGGCAGGAAAGAGTTTATTTAACTACATAGAATCATAGTATCATAGAATCAACTGGGTTGTAAGGGACCTCAGAGATCACCAAGTCCAACCCTTGAACCACCGTTGCGGTTGCTAGACCATGGCACTGAGTGCCACATCCAGTCTCTTTTTAAATATCTCCAGGGACGGAGAATCCACTACTTCCCTGGGCAGCCCATTCCAATGTCTGATCACCCTCTCCAGAAAGAAATTCTTTCTAATATCCAACCTAAACCTCCCCTGGCACAACTTGAGACCCTGCCCTCTTGTCTTGCTGAGAGTTGCCTGGGAAAAGAGCCCAACCCCCCCCTGGCTCCAACCTCCTTTCAGGGAGTTGGAGAGAGTGATGAGGTCTCCCCTGAGCCTCCTCTTCTCCAGGCTGAACAGCCCCAGCTCTCTCAGCCTCTCCTCATAGGGTCTGTGCTCAAGTCCCTTCACCAGCCTGGTTGCCCTCCTTTGGACCCACTCCAGGACTTCAATCTCCTTCCTGAACTGAGGGGCCCAGAACTGGACACAGGACTCGAGGTGTGGCCTTCTTGGCCACCTGGGCACACTGTTGGCTCATGTTCAGCTTCCTGGCAATCCAGAATAAGCAAAACACTCTGAGTGTCCACTCCATAAAGTCCTTGCTTGTGCCAATGCCTGCATGCAAGTGTCACATTTTTAGACCCATAGCTGGGGCATTCATTAAAACTTTTCTGCATGCAGGTGCAGCGCTCAATCCCTGCCCCATACTTTTGGGTGATCACCAACCTCAGGTGGCAGAGATGTAGCTAAAAGTGTGTTGGTTCATGAAGATGTTTCATCAGGCATCTGAATATTACTCAGCGCTGGGCTTTTTGAGAAATTGTCTTTGTTAGCAGGGCAGGTTTAACAGGGCTTTCTCACAGGTTTGTTTGTTTCATTAGCTGGCAGAATGGAGAAAAGGCTGGGAACAGAGAGTGGAGGGGGGCTTGCAGAAGAAAAGCATGTGGAAGCATAGCACAGCTCTGAGTGTGTCAAACACTATTAGTAATAAAAAAAAAAAAAAAGAAGGAAAAAAAAAAAAGAAGGAACAATTTTCCTGCATGAGAGAGCCCTTGTTGTCTTTTCACTTGGCTGAGAAATTAGCAAGTAACGAAATATGTAGCAGATAATTTATGTCAATAACTTCAGCTGCAAGGAAGAGTTCATTTTTGGTTTGTTGTGTTTTTTTTGGTTTGTTTTTTTTTTTTTTTTTTTTTTTGAGCTGAAGCTATAAATTTATCAGGAAAAGAAACTTCAGCTCTTCAAATGTCATCTGTTCCTCCTGTACCACACTGCTCAGGGTGTTCAAATACTCTGAGTCAGACTGGACAACAACACTACTGAAGCTGCATGAAATATGCCTAGAAAGGTGTCTACTGTGGAGGAAAATGCATTCACACAATTGAAAGAATTGTTCTAAATTATCATTTCATCATAATTTTGTTTACACATAAAAAAGAAAATGAAGCAATTATTTTTTTTTTAATTGCTTCTCATTTTTATTTTGAAGTGCATTAGTTATGATTTGCATGGCAGTGATTTTAGTTTTCCTGAGGGTACAGAGCATTGAGAGAAATAATTTTTCCTAATTTTCATACAGGGAAATAGCTTTATTAGACTCTTTAGTGGCCCTGTTACTGCTTGTCTGGTCAGAATAAAACTCCAACAGCAGGAATATATAACCTATACCGTCAGACAAATGCAGCAGAGGAATTGAGTCAATTCTCACCTGTTTTTGAAGAAGAGCTCTGGCTATAATTATTTTCTCTAATAATATGCAGTCTGCAATGCAGATTAAGGCAAGATTTTGGCATCTATATCATACCATAAAATATTTCCATTGCCATATCTGTTTACCTTTTATTTTGCTTTGTTTTACCTGTTTATTTTTGGAGGTTTTTTGTTGTTTGTTTTTTTTTTTTTTAAATCAGACTGTGTATGCAGTTCATTTGTCTTCCTGCCTTAATTGACATGCTTAAGGTCATCACTTATCTAAGCAAACAAAGTAAACAGTTTCAGTTTGCTCCTCTTCTTTTCTATAAGTCATAATTTATCTGGTGAACTGTTATGATACATTCAGGCAAATATCTGAGTGTCCACATTACAGAATGAGTAAACACACACGCACACACGCAAAAACCTCGAAAAAAAATATTAAAGGCTTTGAAAAGGACAAGTATCTTAAAGGCAAAAGAGAATTCCCCTGTGCCCTAATGTGTTGTCTTTGTCCAGAAATTATTTTGGAAATGTGAGGCTGTAGTATTTTTCATAAGACCCTATTGCAACGCTTTTCTATTTTGACTATTTTGGGTACATTGGAAGAAATATTTTTTCTTTCTGATTATCCTTCAATTTCTTAAATATGGGACAAAACTTAGAAAGGGAAAACGTACCATAGATGACTGATACTAACCATTCAGCTTAACACACTGCTGTAAGATTTTCTGCAAATGGAGAAAATGAGAGAGTAAACAGATGGATCTTTACTAGAAAAGACAAGAATGGCAAAAATAAAATAAATCTTTTTAAAACTTTCGGTAATTAATAGATTTTAAATCTGATTTGAACCAATTCCCTGTTCACAGTTCATTCATCCTAAAAATGATATTAAATTTTCATCAGAGTTCCTCCATCTCTCTGAATCTCACTTTGAGTTCACACTGATGCAGCATTGCAATACTTGTTTTAATCAAATATGTTGATCTACTTCAACACTTTTTGAAAGGAATCTTAACAAAGTTGTTGCTAAATGTGTTTATATTTTAAATGCTGATACTTAGGAAGCTTCCCATGATCCTCATCCTGTTGCTGGGGCTCTGAGTTGTCCCCTGTATCCTCAGGGTGCCCACAGAAGTCATTTAGGATGTGATGCCAGGACAGGTTTCCTCAGTCACTGTATTCTATCCTAAAGCTAATAAATTGTGGCATTTCACAGCTGCTTCCATTTTCCTCCCCTTCCTCAGCTTTCTTTCAAACATGTATTACACATGCAAGACAAATAAACCACACAGTATATGGTTTTCATTAATTTTTAATTCTTTTTTTTTTTTTTTTTTTTCTGAAGTGTAACCTCAGAGTCAGAAAGGCTCCTCTTTGAAATTACACTGATGAATTAACACGTTGAGACAATTGTTTGCATAGCAATGCGTTACTGTGATAAAGCTGCCACCAGCTGGAGACAGTTTTAACACTTAGGCTGAGAAAACCATAAAGGCAAGATCGGCAGGAGCAAAGGAGAAGGATAGCTGTGGAAGAATAAATGGACAGAGGGAAAAAAAACCCCACACTAATTAGCTCAGAAATTAAGTACCTTTACAGGCACTTTTCACAGCCCCAGAGACATAGGGACTTAAATTTAGCAAGGAATAACACATGCAGCCCCCCCCCCTCAAAGCCCAAAACAGGTCAGCTGGTTACCTGAATAAATATCATGAAGACTCTACTGTATTTTTAAATATTAAGTTAATTAAAAAATAAGTTAATACAGACTTGCATTATATACTCCATATTTGCTCATAAAACAAAGGCACATAAAACCTCAGGTGTGCCAGGAATACAGCACTCTGTCCTTGGGATTATTCAAACAGTGTGTGTGTTAGCAGACATTGTAAATAGAAAATCATAACAGATAGAGGAACATCTTTGATGGCAGACACTTTAATAGGGCTTTGGAATAATATCTGCCTGAAAACTAAGTTGTTTGGTTAAGAATCAAGTAGGCAGCTTTTTTGTCTCCTATATGCATCTCACAATCTAATTCCCTGGTAACTCCTTTATCACAACAGAGTTAAGAACAAGTTTGTAGTCACATGGACATCCTATTGTTCCATTTTCACTTATGATTAAATGATATGTTTTTTCTCTTGGCTCTCATCTATGATTTTAAACCAAATATTTTAAAATTAACAAGAAATTATGACAGTTTCAATTTTCAAGTGGCATTTTAGTTGCAGGCAACAAACCCCTTTGGTCACAGGGAAGTAAATAGGAATAATTCTCAAAATATAGACTGTACCCTGTGATAAATATTCTCTAAATGTAATTGGGGAAGCTAACACAGGGAAAAGAAGGAAAATAGGACTGAGCTGAGAAACAGGGTTTGAGCAGCAAGGGCTGAGAATAGCTGGTGGAATATTTTTATTTTTTTCTCCCGTTAGAAGGAAGTCATGTTTTTTCTATATGTCAGTAGGCTGTTTTTAAAATATATATACTGGTACCTGAAAGCTTAGGGTCTCTCCTTACTGTCTTTTACTCAGGAAAAAAATTACATGAGCTGGTGATCAAATGAGCTACTCACCCCATCATGCAAAGTGTTCTCAGCTTTTGCAGTTTGCTCTAACAGCAGATGTCATTACCAGGCAATTTAATTCAACTTCCAGGAGTTATTATGCTATTTCTGCTCTTCTGTCCAGTCTCATCCTGCTTTAATAAGCCTACCCAAGAGACAGTTCTTAACACTCTCTGTTTCTCTTTTCAGGTGTAAACTTTGGCTTCACAGAGCTGAGCTGACACCAGAGGGTTGGTAGGAGGGTTGAAGTCCCTAACTGGATTTCAGCAGGAATAACAGATGCCACCAAGAGGTATACACTGAAAATCCAGTTCTTCATCAGTTTAGTGTCATTTCAAACCAAAACATACCCCACTCTCCAAGTAACACCTCTGCAAACTCATAGGTTATACTCACTGTTCTGCCTCTCAGCCTGTATTTAGTAAATTATATCTGTCTGACCAAGTATCACACCTCTAATTTTAGAGGCATTCAGGAGGCTGTTAGAGTTCATTTAAAAATTCTCCCTTGAATAACTTTTCATGGCTTACTATCTTGACATTGGAGACATGGAAGATTTTGCTGTAACTTGTATGTACAATGGTAATATTATAAGTGTTGACACCCATGCATACAACCAAGCTAGACACATATATGTATGGTACTTACTTGGATTTTTTTTTTTCTTTTCCTCTTGCATTCAAATAGTCAGCCAGTGATACCTTTATGGAATTTGCACTAAGTGAAGATATTGTAACTTAATGATATTAAATGACTCCTCCCAATATATTGAAAAAGTCTACACTTTTCTTACATTATCACACATTAGTAACAATCCTAAGTAATTGCAATGTATGAAAATTGAGTTTCTTGACTGGAGCCACCATCTATTCAGAAAATAACAGCACCTTATAAATGCTTTGCCATCACCAATATTCAAGAAAAAAAGGACTCGGAATTTAGAGGAGAAATAAAAAAAGAAAGAATATGATAAACTAATGCAATGCCAGGTGATGAATATTGAAGAGGCACTTTTGAATATGTGTTTATAAAAGTGTAATCAACTTCATATCTTTTCTTTAATAGAGAAAATTAAATGCACAAATCATGCTAATAGGATGGCATAGTTCAGAATCTAAGTGCAAGATTTGGAAATCAAAGTTACACTTCCCACTGCAACAGAATCTGGGCTCTTCAGGCTTCAGTGACTGAAATTCTAAACAAATGAGTTGTTACACATGAAAATGTTTGCATGTGTTATATGGGCTTTATTCTTTTAATGCACACAAGCATTGATGCTGGTGCTAACTTCTCATATTTCTTACTCTTGAATAAATCAGCATTCAGTTATCTAGGAAACACTAAAGAAGCCTGACTCTGGGTGAGATCAGCTGGGGTTTTTTCTTTGTACTTTGGGTTATACTAATTGAATTTCAGTCTGTTGTGCAGAAACACAGGTGCTGGCAATCCCCTGTCCTGAAGAACCCTGAGGGTGCCTGGAAAAATGTCTGATGAGCCTGCATATCAAACCAAAGCTACAGGAGAGTGAGGAAAGGGAGTGAGAGGAGGTCAGACATCAGCTTTTGAATATCCAAGCTCCCTTGAGGGGATACTTAACCATCAGCTCCATCTGGAGAGCAGAGAATACAGGAGAGGAGAAGCCCTGTAACATCCCAACCCATCATTTCATAGAACTTTCTAAGGCAGGCAGACTTTGCAAAGGAGTTGCTGGTGGTTGAATTACTACATTCCCTTATAAAAAAAGGAATATGAGACTTTCTTCCTGTTACATTTAAGCTGGAAAAGTCAAATCAAATGGAAATGCAGTTAGCCTTCTATTTTCCTGGTTATTTATCCCGAGCAGCATTAAAAAATTAAAACTCCCTCATTAGCACACTGCAAAACCAGTTTAAGATACTGTATTCTCAAGTTCAGATTTAATTTTCACAATATTTTCTGAAAATATCTGGTTTAAGTCCCATCTCTGTTTTATATATAGATTTCACTACTATCAAAATTAGCGAAAAAACCCCAACCTCAACAAACAACAAAACAGCTGTAAAACTTGCTACTTTGGTTTCAGTTTAAATAGCAATTGACCTTTGTAATTTTTAAACACAGGAATGTACAGCTAGCTTAGTACGGGATGATTGTAATAAGGTTTTATTAATCTTTTAGATTAATGCAAATTACGGTGTGAAATCACAAGATAATCCTGATAGGCTTGACATGGAAAAGGCAAATGGAAAAAATTAAATAGCAGCAAGGCAGCTATTAGGATAAGTATAGTGCAAATTAATCTAAAATTAATATGGACATAAACATATGAGTTTAATATAATTTTTCATTTTTATATCCTTTTCAAATGCATAATTCCTCTGATTCTACACTGTTGGTTTTTTTCAGATGCTTTCACTGCACCAGTGAAATATACTAAATTTTCAGCTGTCAAAGCCATTTTGTTTCCCATATTCATAGTATGAATACATTATTTTTAATAATTGAATTTTATTTTGCAACTTACAAAATTATTTTCTGCTTGAAATAATGGGTTCAGAAATTGTATAACAATATCAATTATTCCAGAAGCATGCATTTGGTTGCCAAAACAGGCTTTTAGTACAGAAAAGTGTAACTCCCTCAAATAAGGCTTATTAATAATAAAGAGAAAAACTGCATTTTTATAGTGATGTATAATAAGATTAGTAATTATATTGTTAGATGTGGATGATGGTTTGATCCTACAGTCAAAATTAATTGAAAAAGCAAAATTTTTACACAGTTTACTGAATTTAGGAATTGCCTGTTTCACAGAATAATGGTTCTATTGAAACAGATGGTTTCGATTGCTGTTCTGTTTGTTTTATTTTAACCAATGTCCTTGATTCTGAGACCTTCTGCCCATAACAATTAACAACAAGAGTAGACTCCTGGAGGATAAAAAGCAAATTAAATCATATAATAATTATATATAATAAATTCTTCAAAACCAGGCCTAAAATTCTTTGCAATCAGAAGACAGATAGCTATGATTAAATATGTGATTCTTTCTGTTTCATCATTTTCTAAAGTGGTCTGAAACATAATACGCTTTAAATATCAAGAAACCTTTGACAGTTAATTAACACACAGTCCTATTATAAGAGGTCTCCTCAAAAGCAGGCAGATTCAAGTTACACCAAGATGAATGCCATGAAGGGAATTTTTGTACTAGACTTCATAAGTGGGTGACATGACAGGCAAGTAACAAAGGTAGCCTAAAATAAAATACAATTTTAGAAAACAGTTGTGGTTTTTTTTTTTTTTTTTTAATTGGTTTCCAGAAGCAGAGTTTACCAAATGGTTTTATTTATTCCACTCACAGTTTGTTGAAAACCACCCTTTCAATAATCAGGGGCATCCTGAAGCGAGTAGCAGCTGCAGTAATTGGTCAGAACAGTAAAAATAAAATAAAAATTAAGAAATACAAGAGACTTCATTTTAATGTTATTTGTGGGATTTACAGTAACAGTCTGAAAGATGCATTGCTGGTGCTACAGACGCAGCCACTGTCTGCATGTGATTGACATAGCTGTTATAGTGGTATGACTAATATAAAAATATAATGGTTTAAACAAAGGTAAATAGTTTTTATAAAAGGAAAAAAAAAAGAAAAAAACAACACCAAACCACACAGGAAAAAGAATGGGAAAGCTTAGCTCTCTTCAGTGTCCAATGATGAAAGCACCCTTCTCTGATCCATGCTGCTGTTGTTGGTTTTGGTTTAGCTCCCTCTCAATCAATATCTAACGGGGCATGATTTAATAAGGTTTTACAATCTCCAAAAAAAAAAAAAAAAAATGGGGGGCGAGGCAGTTGTGGTATTGTTATTCATCAAAAGGGGCCTTTCAGGTTTCTTTGCTTTCACCTGCTGCGACCCATTTGGTCTCTTTCAAAGGGAGTGCAGTGACAAAATGAATGAGAAATGCTAGAATAAGAGTCCCTTATTCTACCCAATAGTATAATCAATGAGTACTTGTAATCCCTATTGTGCTTCTCAGAGGTAGTTGTAAGACAATTAAATCTTGCTTCTCAGGCAAGTGATTTTGGTAGTTAACCTGAAACAGCCAAAAATATTGTAGAGAATGAATGCATCTGAAGCAGTGATGTAATGGGGTAGTGCTCAGCTAGAAAAGGCTGGAAGGTTGGGGTTTTTTGGTGTCTTGTTTCGGTTTGGTTTTTCTTTTTGTTTGTCCAGTACTACAGCACACGTGAGATATAATTACAGCAAAGTGCTGGAAAAAAAGGAGATATTTTATATTTAGTTCTCAAAGACACGAAATAAATTCATAATCCACATACGTACTTTTTGAAGGCACAGTTTGTACCTTAAGTCAAGATTAAGAGAGTCTTATATTTTTATCACAACCTAAATTCTTAAATGGTGCTGTAATAAATAGCAGACATTTACACAGTTAACAGCATCTTGATATGACAACCAATTTAGCTTTAATTTAATTTGCATCAGCCAAATTCAATTTTAGCCTTTTTTCCTCTTTACTAAGTAGCTGCACTTCAAAAGAGAGCTTGTATCGTTTTGAGAAGACAGATTCATTCTGTACTTTGCATTTTTTGTTCACCTTCTACTGCATGTTGTTCTCTGAAAAGCACTTGTCTCCTGCATCATGTCAGTTCATGTGTTTTTCTAGTAAAAATTGTATTTTTGCTCTTAGATTCACTATTGCAACGTTTACATATTTCAGCAGAATTGTAAATGTTTTGTGCTATAATTAGAGTACAAAACAGAAATAGTCAAACAAGAATTGTCATGCCTTAGACAGCACAGGCTAAAATACCAGAGTCAGTAGATATATTTGCATTTCCAATTTTATATGCTGTATGATAGGTGAAGAGAAATAAATGTTATTGGCCATTAATATATAAAAAGTTGTTAATACTTATGCTTACACTTTTATTATTCTAAACAGTAACTGCACCAACTCTTGAAATTAGATTCTTAGTTTTCACTTCTTTACTTCAGGTTTTTTGAAGGGAAAAAGCCCTGACATGGTGTTCTGTTTGCACCTAGCTTCATTCTCTCCTTTTTGGGGGGTTTAAGAACATCTTTTTGGCAAAAGATCTACAATACCCATCATTTGAGATGATGCTTTTCAACAGGTAAGTGACAGTCCTCTTTCAGAAAGCAAAAAAAGATTATGAAAACAATTGGATTCACAAGTATGTCAAAAAATACCAACTTGTCCACTAAAATCGTCTATGTAGTGCATGAAAAAATTATGATTAAAAAGTGATTTTACACTACTAGAATTACAGCAAGACTCTCAAGCACCTGACACCCTGTCCATGAATGTCAGTGGAAAGGTTCTGGTCCTTGCCAGCTTTCTGTATTCGACACAACCATTTTGTGACAAATCCCATGAAGGTGGGTTTTTTATTTTGAGTCATAACTACTTCCCTTCTTGATGAAAAACTGTTGGCAGGGGAAGGCAACATAATGCATTTTAAAAATGTTATGTGAAGTAGATGTTCTTTATAAATACTGTCCTGCAAAGCAGAGATGGGACAAGAGGGAACAAAAATGTATTCAGCTGTGTCTCAACTAAAAGGATGAGGCTAATTTTGAGAAGAGAGCATCAATCTTCCTGGCTGGTTTTGACTAGATATTATGCTACGATCATTCAGCATTGAGTAGGAAAGGGTGTGTTGCATGTGTATTAAAATGTAAAAAGGCATAAAAAAAGAGGGGTGCTGCTTAGCAATGGTTTGGAGAAAAAGGCAGAGGGTAAATATGGTGAGGGTTTCCAGGGAGACAGACTTCTGCCCATGTGCATCCTGTCCTTTTGCACCAGCCATCCAATTTGCCATCAGTGATGACAGAAGCATGGTTTGTTCTCCTGAACCAATCAACCACATCCTTAGCTTTGCAGTGCCAGAGGACAACCAGTAGTAATAGCATCGGTAGCTAAGTTTAACTCAAAAGCAGAGAATCTTGCTGTCAGACATGGCTTTCTGTGTAGGAAAAAGCACCTTCCACCTTTTTATACAATGGATCACCATAGTGTCAACATTTTATGCCCGTGGCAACTGCATTTATTACTTCACTTGTGTATTTCCCACTCAAGTAAGGAGTAAGAGAGATACCATGCAGAAGTCAAGTGTTCTTGCTTGGTCTTGTTGAACCCTAGGGCTCCTCTCTTGTAAAGAAGACTTTATGATGGCCCTTGCAGAAGTAATCTGGACTGGGAGACAAACCACTGTTGCTCTTATTAGCTTTCACCAGCAGTAATAGGAGAAACAATTCTTGCACTTTGCTCCTTTCTGCTCCATTTTTGTGCTTGCTGGGTATTTATTTTGCCTTTTGAAGAGGCTCTGCTTTCCTTCTCAAGTTCCTCAGCCCCAGGTTAACCCATAAGTGGTGCACCTCCTAAATAAATGCTACCCCAGTAAAGATGGGGTTTATGGTGCTGCTGAGCTCAGCTGACCATCCAGCAGTGACTACAGTCCTGCAGGCATCTCCTTCACCCTGGTTCCTTGGCAGAAGAAATCCATCACAGCAAAAGCAACAACCTTTATTCTCTGCTTTTTCTCTCACTGGCTGGGCTGAGGAGTGCTGGAAAACCATAGCCTGGGTCAGTTTGCAAGGTGGGTGAGGCTTTAAAGAAAACACATGGAAAGCTGATAAGTGAAGGCTTCTCAGGCAGCTTTGTGTTGTTTATTGAGGGCAGCAGCTGTAGTGTGTCTGTTGGACTCTGTTGGTGAGATGCCAGGAGATGAAGTGCAAATGCCCCTGTGCACAGAAAAATGTTCAAGAGTATTAATTGTGTGCCTTAACTTTCTCTTCTCTATTTTGTGCATTAAGGTTGTGAGATAATGTATCATATAAATAATAATATTAGAAGTGTTGGACCAGAAGATCTTTGAGATCCCTTCCAATGTGGCATTCTATGACTGTGATTTAAAAGAGCTATGAAGCAACTTGAAATTATTTTTTACTTTATCTGGACAGTCATCTCTATTTTAGTATCTGTTTTTCAACGGAGCTGCTTTTGGTTGTCTTTGACCCATAGTGGTGGCTTGTCAAATATGCTTTCTTTCCTGGACTCATGTTATTTTTTACTTTAATTGATTTTGAAATGTTTTAAATACTGTAATATCTGTAATAATGTTCCTATGTTTCAAAAATCAGTTAATAGGAAGAGATCTTCATCTTTCCTAATAAGAGAGCAGAATTTTGTTCTGGATTGGTTCATTTTTTTCTTGGGAAGGGTCAGAAGGAAGTACTGATTTTCCTGTCAAGCTGCATTGTCAAGAAGAGAAATTCAGTGATTAATACAACTGTGCATTAATACACTCCACAATGGCATTTGATAGACACTTTTGGTGGTTATGGAGTTAATTTTCAGCAGTAATTCACCAGTATGGGCTAACCCAGGATCGAATCACTCCACCAGTCCTTACTTATGTCAAGGTGTCTGCTGTGCAAATGGAGGAGGGCAAGTTTGTAGCCTGAGGAGAGCTATTTCAAGTAAACAAGTCCATTTCTGAAAATAAGTATAATACAAAGGCAAACCTCAGCAAGCACAGTTAAAAGCCCTTGCAGATCTTCAGCTATTTGTGCATAGGTGCAATGAGATTCCTCTATTTCCTTTCTGTAGCCCTCCTTTAATCATCAGCGTAACCAGAGACTTTGTACTTTTTCCTGGCTATTCCCACAGCTCTGGGATTATAAGAAAGAGACAGATTGCTCTGTAGCCCAACTGGAGACCACTAATATCTGTCAAAGTTGTAACATCAAAGTTATTAGGAATCTTGCCAACTGTGGCTTTTAAGATGGTTTTTAAATTGCATCAATTAAGAAATCAGAATAAAAGATTGTTGCTTTTAAAGCCACACTCCTTGGCTTTGTTTTTGTGCTAGCACACAGTGCTGAATCATACCATAGAATAATGGAATGGTTTGGGTTGGAAAGGACCTTAAAACACAAGTCAGTGGGCATGGACACCTCCCAGTAGACCAGGCTGCTCTAAGCCCCATTCAACTTATTGCTACATGCCCTCAGAAAAGACTTCTACCCAAATTTTTATTCCAAATGTGTCCAATTCTGGGGCCCCCAACCCAGGAAGGAGGTGGAGGTGTTGGAGTTCCACAAAGAGAGAGGAGGCCAGGAGGGTGATCCAAAACCTGAAGCACCTCTGGTATGGAGACAGGCTGGGAGGGGATGGGGTTCTTCAGGCTGGAGAAGAGAAGTCTCCAAGGAGACCTTAGAGCACCTTCCAGTACCTAAAGGGGCTACAGGAAAGCTGAGGAGGGACTTTTCCTTTGGTAGGTCAACCATACATTTTACAAGAAATCATGGAAAATCTGCCCAGTTCCAGAATTTGCTTTGCCAGGCACAACAGTTTTATGTAGGCCACGGAAATCTCAGATTTGTCTCTAGCCAGATAACAGGTGCCTGGGCTTTGAACACTTCCCTGCGTTGGAACCATGTGTCTCTTTTGCCAGACGACTTTCAACAAGACAAAAGGGCATGGTCTTAAGTTGTGCCAGGGGAAATTTAGGTTGGAGATTAGAAAGAATTTCTTTACAGAGAGAGTGATCAGGCATTGGAATGGGCTGCCCAGGGAAGTAGTGGATTCTCTATCCCTGGAGATATTTAAAAAGAGACTGGATGTGGCACTCAGTGCCATGGTCTGGGAACCACAGCGGTAGTGGATCAAGGGTTGGATTTGATGATCTCTGAGGTCCCTTCCAACCCAGCCAATTCTGTGATTCTATGATTCTATGATTTAACAATTTCAAACGTTTGAGCTTGGACTGCAAATGAAAATTAAATCTCAGCTTGACCCCAAGGCAAAGCACTCTTGTGTTTTATGTGGCTTCAGAAAACACAAGTAAGAATTAAAATTTTTGCAGGTGTGAAGCTCTCCAGAAGCTAGGAAGTCCAAAAGATCTGTATAAACATAACTTTACTGGCAGTATATGGAATTAAAAATATTTCTCTATTTCCCAGTTCATAATGTGTTTTCTGAGAGTATGTAATGTTTCTGCAAGAGGTTTAAGAAAAGTTTCTTAAAATACTCTTCAATCTTCAACAGATTTGTCATTCACACACTGCTGAGCATGGCAGCTTAATTTACTTCCCCTCCAATTATTTTAAATCAAGCCAGTTATCGAAAAGATTTAAAAAAATAAAAATGGAGGAAATGATTCTAGCATATGGTGGGTTTTAATGTAATAGAAGTGCAGGTAATATTAAAAATCTTATAAACTTGTGTTGCAAAAGTATGAAACAACAAATCTTCATCAGGGGAAAAAAATAGGATGATTTCTTGTGCTTTTTTCCTGTGATTTTGTTGTTGTTGTTGTTTTGTTTTGGGTGGGTTTTTTTGTTGACTTCTTTTAGTTTTTATTTTGTTTTGTTTATTTGGGATTTATTTATGTATTTCCTTGTGCTTCCTTCCTTCCTTCCTTCCCTTCCTTCCCTTCCTTCCCTTCCTTCCCTTCCTTCCTCCCTTCCTCCCTTCCTCCCTTCCTCCCTTCCTCCCTTCCTCCCTTCCTTCCTTCCTTCCTTCCTTCCTCCCTTCCTTCCCTTCCTTCCCTTCCTTCCCTTCCTTCCCTTCCTTCCCTTCCTTCCCTTCCTTCCCTTCCTTCCCTTCCTTCCCTTCGTTTTTTCTTTCGATTTGGGTTTTTTGCTTTTCTTTGCTGTTTTTTCTTGGTTGGTTTGGTTTTTTACTTTTTGTTGGGTTTGTTTGATTGCTTGTTTTGTTTTGTTTTTTTATTTCATTTTTTCTTCTATTTCCATCAATTAGAAGACTCCTGCCCCCCCAACCCGGATTTAGGGGATTCCAGTTGAGGTCCGGTGCCTCCCCCCGATGCTGCGCAGAGCTGCGCGGTGCTGCGCGGAGCTCTGCCGCCATCTAGCGGCCTCGGCCGCCCACCCGCGCTGCGCTCCAAGACTCTTCTAGAATTCATTCTAGATTCTTGAAATCCGAAAAATAAAGAAGGGATTTGTCTGAAAATCAGGACGATGATGATTCTCACACCTGCTCCTTCTGCCACGCCGAGCCTGTTGGCACCAGCTTTTCCCTAACATGCTTTTGTTTTGGATTTGGTTTTGTTATGTTTTTTTGGTTGTTTGGTTGGTTTGGTTATGGTTTTTTGTGTCTTTATTTTTGTTTTGTTGTTTTTTGTTTGTTTGCTTGTTTGGTTTTTGGTGTGTTTTTTGTTGTTGTTGCTGTTTTTCTGGGTTGGTGGGTTTTGGGTTGTGGGGTTTTTTGTTTTTTGTTTTGGGTGTTTTTTTGTTGGTGTTGGGTTTTTTTGTGTGGTTTTTTTTTTTTTTTTGTGGTTTTTTTGGTTTTGTTATTTTTTTTGGCACAGGGATTTATGGGTTGGACCAAACTGCAAAGCCCCATGTCAGCTGTTTGTTTCATCCTTTAATAAGCAACATAGAAACATGCCCCTTTAGTGGGGAGGAATTAAATGATCTTAGAGAATAATGTAGACTAATTAAATTTACAGCCTATCTGTGGACATCAGGTAACGTTGCTGTGTGTGTTTGGGGGTTATTTGCTTTTCTCTTCTCACAGCTCCACAAGTTTCCACTTTACTCTTGCTTCTGGAGCTTCCACCCTGACCCAGCCTGGGACCTGATTGTTCAGCATAGGTCTTTAAGCTTGATACTGGCTTTTCCCTTCCCTTTGCACATGTCTGCGACATCACCAAAATTTTTATGTAGCCCATATTGTCTAATATTTTTTCTCTCTCAGATAACCATGAAAAGCTGCTACAGCTGAGTGAGGAGGGCTTTACCTGCACAAATAATTATTATCAAGTAAATGTAGGGATCTGCTTCCCCATTTCACAAAAGCCATAATAATAAGATCCAGGTAGTAATAATTATGTCCTAAGTATGCAGCATAATGGAAGTGGTGGATGAGTCCCACTGCAAAAGTAACAGATTCTTCTCTTGCTATAAAAATCTGAATAAAGAAATTATGCTAACCAGTACTAAACAAATGAATACCTATTGAAGTCTGGCATTTAAATGAGCCCTGCACCAGCTAAAATTAGCAGCCAGATAAAGAGACAACCATTGAGTAGTGAGAAGTTCTGAGGTGGCCTCATAACCTACTTCCAGAATGATCCTTGGACCACTCATCCATCCCTTTTTGGCCACGACAATCAAGGCAGGCTGCTGTGTTAGCAATTAAAAGAAGAATTCAGTCTAAAAGTAGAGATTGATGAAGGAAAGTGTGATGATGTATCAGAAAATATTTATTATATATATATAAAAAAGGTCTGCACATGAACTAATTCAGGTTCAGTAATTTATGAGGTGCTGAGTACCTTGGGACACATGAAGTGTTCATTATAGATAGAACCTGACTCATACACTGGACAATTCTTTGTGGAAAGAATAATAATAATAATAATAATAATAATAATAATAATAATAATAATAATAATAATAATAATAAATAGCCAAACCTCCATCTTCAAGACTCTCCCTCTTAATACCAAGTGATAAAAGCAATATAGACTTTTTTTTTTTTTTTTTTCCTACCAGGCACATTCAAAACAACAACAAAGAGGTGGCAGAACATTTCAGGACGAAGCTGAAGAACAGCAGCAAGTATTTTATTGTACCATCTGCACTGGAATAATTCTCCAACAAAAAGCTGATCAGAATATTCCCAGATTAATTCTTTAGTCTGGACACTTCTGTACCAACTTCTTTCATAATGTCTGTAATTTTTTGCAAATTCTTTGCATGTGACACTTTTTCTTCTCCCTTTTTGGATTTCTACAGTCAGAAAAGATTCAAACACTGGGAAGTTTATGCCAAAATTATGTGCTGTATTTCTATTATCTGAGACAGAACAGAATCCTCTCATTGCTCTGCCCATTTCCCGGCATGAAAAAAAATTGTTCTGTGCAATATACCCATCCACATGATTATTTATCTAAAACTAGAAAACTATGTCTGATATATTTCTGCTCTTCTATTATTACCCATTTCAGTAGAATCTGGTTCCTAAATTAAATGAAAAAAGTATTTATGAAAGGTCTGTGCTGCTCTTTTTAAATAAAAATCCTGTCCTGAAGCTTGGTTTTCTACATTTTAGGTCCTTCACCTTCAGTATTTTTCTTAAGATCATAGCTGCTCCATGATTTATTTTTTTTTCCAGGCCTAAAAACTAAAAGATTGCTCCCATGAACACTGTCATCCTAGGTTTATACAGCAAGGTTCCAGTCGTACAGATTAATATTTTCTGCCTCTCCTAATAACCTATCTGATTTTCACACACACTCTCTGCATCTCCTGGATGCTGCAGATCACCTTTTCATCCACCCCCTGCTTCTCTTTCCTCCATTTCTTGTTAAGAGACGCAGAAAACCCTTTTCGTCCCCATTTCAGCAACCTCTTTCCCTTCCTGCCTCCCTCCCAGCCCGCAGCACACACTCTTCATTCACTGAGAGGTTCAGAGCAGCATCGTGCACATCAAAACCACTTAAATGACAGATGGCTTGTGGCAAATCCATTAAACATCTTCTTGCTGAGCATCCTGACTCCTGTAAGTGACAGTAAGGAGCTGGATACCCTACCAGCTACAGCAAAGAAGCCAGAGCAGGGAGAGAGATGCTGAACCTGCATTTCACCCCTCTGCAGCAAGGAGACCTCTATCAGATTTTCCTCCTCCAGCTCCTGGAGCTCCCAAGCTGGCAGCCACCCTGCACAACCCCTCACACTCAGTCACCACTCTTTTCCAGCCTTGTCACCCCACAGAATAATTTTGTCACCTGCTTTATTGCTTCACTTTACTACTTTTTTTTCCCCTGGTGCTGAAGGTTCCTCCCCACTCCCTTCATGAATGGGCAGAGTTGAGAGACCCAAGCAGCACCCAGGTAGTAAATTCAAGGTGGTGCTCACTCTTGCCTGAAATATTCTGCAGGCAAAGAAGTTCTAAGGAGATCCAGTCCATTTCCATCTGTGCTGTGTACAGTATCTGCAGGCATATTCTGTACTTGTTATGGTTTTTAATACTGCTGATGCAAGCTCACTAAATTTTTTAGGACTGTGAGTCAGACCTCAAATACTGTGGTGATAAGCAATTACAGACATCAAACCAGCTCCAGCCACAGGTGACAGAGGTGGCCACAGTGCCTCCTTCCATGGGGATAGAATCCTAGCTCTTACATCTGCAGAGGAGCTCAGAGATACAGAGTTCAGAGCTGTGGTTTCTGGAAAAAGAAAAACAAACAAAAAACACCAACCAACCAAAACTAACCAAACCAAAATAACAAAACAAAAAAACAAACAAAAAAAAAGAGCAAAACAAAAAACCCCCAACAACCAACCAACCAACCAAAAAAAACCCCTAAAACTCCAACAACAAAGCTGAATACATTCTGAAGTATTTTTGAAACTGAACTGCATGAGTGGAAACTGAATCCTGATCCGAGTGCTGAGCAAAAGTTTTCATGACACAATGTGTGTGAGTGTGGTTTTGTGTGCAGACTCTTCTGTGAACATGCTGATCATAGTTGCTTTCTCATGGGAACCAGCATAATTTGCTTCATTCCAGTCAAATGGTGTCATGCTAATGCCCAGTTCTTGCTTCATTAACATTAGTAAGAGATTTGTTGTTGACTTCAATGGGAGCAGAAAATGCTACATTTTACAGTATTAGAACCTATTACTCCAGAAATCTTCCTTTCACATCCACATTGGGTCTCTAGGATGAAAAAGGTGCAATGATAAAAAAAATAATAAAGAGGAAATTATTTTTTAAAGAGGAATTTATATTTTACCTCAATTGAAATTAATCAGAGAAAGGAAACTAACACCAAAACTTTTTAAGTTTTGAAAAGACAGAAAGAGGACAGAAATGAGATTGGTAGATATCTGTCTAAAGTTACCCAGCTCATAAATTCTTTTTAGTTTGTTCTTTTCAAAGATCAGGCTTTGCCTTACAGCTCTCCTGGACAATATGCACTGTGAAGAGATCATAGGGGTATTAGTCAAGTCAGATTTACAGTTATTGATTTTTATTATATATATTTTTAACTTCATTCCTGGATGCAGCATTTCTTCGGAGCAGCTTAGCAAGGGGACATATTACTAGGACACTAAATCCTCAATGCTTCCTGAAAAGGGCAGCCAGGATTCAGAGCTGAAAAAGAGAAATTGCAATCTCAGAGCTTGCCTGATGTCCCCCCAGGTGCAATGCCGAGGCTTGTCCTGAGCCCATGTGGAGCTCGGGATGAGAACTGGAGATGGGGAAGTTGGAGAAAAGGAGATGAAGGATTTCAGAGCTCTGTCACTGCCTGCTGCTGTGCCCAAGGCATTTAGCTTTGATGTCTACCTTGCTCTCATTAGCAGCAGCAGATCTTCCCAAGCACAGGAAAAATGGTGTGTCAGCTGCTGTTTTTTCCCTCAGTGCTTGCATACTGTGCCTACTCTGCCAGTGTGTACAGATCCTGCTCCATGACACAGAGAACTCAGCAAAGCTCAACCCCAAAACTTCCAAAAGCAGTAGAAACCCTCCCGTTTGTCAGCGTGAGAAAACAAGGGAGCAAAGCAGCACCTGCACTATTAATTCCTAATCAAATTTTTAGACAATTGCCCTTCATACCTTTGTATTTAGCTCCAAGGTACAGTGATCAATGCTCAACATCAGTATTTTGCAACTTATTCAGTACTTCCCTTCACCAGAACACAACCTCCCCGGTACCCCACCACAGTGAATGTTCATAAAGAATTACTTGTTAATGATTCTCACTTATCTGTGTGGAGGGATGCTTTGTAAAAGTGAGACACTGACATACATGACTATTGCTGTAGTCATAGAATTATTCCAAGACACCTGGGGAAATGAGCCCTGATAGAGAAGTCCAGATGAGTTATTTTAGCTCGAGCTAAAATTAGCTTTCTGTTTAAAAAAAGAAACAATGTTTCAGCTATAGTGTTGTGTAGTGATTAATTACACCACCCACTCACTCTCTGTGTTGATCATAGGTGGGCTCCTTAAGGATGTTCCAAAAGATTTATTCTCCCTGCTCTTCTCTTTCAAAATGCCAGTAGAAGGTGAACAAAGCTTCCTTACAATTGATGGTCTTATTTCTGAAAGTAAATTGGTTAATTTGCTTCATCACTATGGAAAGAAAGGAGAGACATCTGAGGAGCAGATGCAACTGAGGAGACATCTGCTAAAATATGTTAGTTCCCTTATTGTAGGACTGAGAGGAGCTCAGGACACCACACCATGGTCTTTTCCTCTATCAAATCACTGAAGGCAGCAGTGGCAGCACCTTCCAAAACAGAAAAATTTCTCAGAAGACACCTGTGGGACACATCTTTCTCTGGCAGCTCAGCACAGGTTAAAATAAATGCCCTAAGACCAGCATTTTAGGAAAGCCAAACAAAACTAATTAAACACTGAACAAAAAGTCCCCACTTATGGTATCCGTAAATTTCTCAATGCTGAGAATCAAAACAAAGTGTTGAACAACTCCAGAAAGGGAATAATCAGAGGTGGTTAAAAGGAATTTTGTTGACAGGGAGAATACAACAAATACTGTCCAGAAACTATTTTACATTGGCCCAAAAATTAATGAAGAAAAAATCAGGAAAGAGATATTGCTGAACTGGGTAACTGCAAAAAACCAAAAGCAGCACAGAAAGCTTTTTTATATTGCAGACATAAAACTTGCTGCAAGTCAGGTTTTAACAAGAGGGTGATGCTAACTTTCCTATTGAGATAGGCCTTATATAAACAAAGCTTTCTGATAAGTCTATATATTTAAGGTAAATTTCAATATTTTTTTAGCAATAGTCTTAATACTTGTCTGTAAAGCAGCAGCCTCTGATCATCTCCTGTAGAATTCCCCAGTGCATGTCACACACTGCCTCTGGAGTGATTCTTCATAGGTTTCATATACCTGCTGCAACCTTAGCTTTAAGAATTGGGTGTCACTTTAAAATCTAAATAATACTTACTGCTGTATTGGCAGAAAAGTAATCAAGGGGTCAGCATACTATTTTATTGCTACTCTGACAATTAATATTATCCTCAACTGGGCTTGTCCCTAAAGTCATGCAACACAGAGTGTCTGGTTATAAAATGATAAAAACACAAAAAAAAAAGGAAGCAAGTGACATTGCTTTAGAGTTATGACCCCAGAAAAAAGAAAAAGATGATTCTTACTGATCGTCATTTAAAATGAGATAGCAGAGAAACTTTACTCAGTGCTAATTCAGACTTTCCAGTAGAGCTCAGCCTGTCACAGTGCATAGCTTTCTTCCCTTTGATAAGGTCAGCTTGCCAAAAAGAACAAAGTGCACATGAGTAATACATTTCTCAGCCACTTGTATACATATCTCTATTTTTCTTACTAGGTCTCACTTTTCAGAAAGGTACAGACATGGCACCATGATAAAAAGGGTCATTTAGGAGACTTCACGGAGGCTCTGTACTGTGAAGGATGGGATTTTCACTTGAATGCCTGTATTTTCACATCTTTTTCTTTACAGAAATATTCTTTTTGAATGGCAGCCTGCAACTGGGTGTTTTCTTATGTCACTGACCAGAAACATATAAAATATTAGAGGACATTTGTCCTAGGTGAGGACCACAGCTAACTAACAGGTCCATCACTGTGGTGATAGAGGCCAGCAGCCTCCTCCAGGTCTGCTCAGGTGGTGCTCCTACAAAATGATAAATTAAAACAATTTCTGAAATCATTAGTTCTCAGACATATTTTGAGGGATTACTCATAATCATCATGCCTTCCACACACTGGGAGAATGATGACTCTGGTCTGTTTTCTTTGCCTTTTTGTCAGCAAATTTAAGTGTGAAAGGGCAGGGAACATTTAAAAAATATTTGCGTGCACACTGCAGGAATAATTGTGGGTTTGGATTTGTGCCCACTTAGCCACATGGTAAGGTGAAGTAATGCCTTGGTCCTATGGAAAGATCTGCTCAATGTCTGAAAGTACAGGATGCTGCACAGACACAAAAGCCATCTAAAAAAAGCATGGAATCATTTAGGAAAACTTGGTGTTTTTTTTCAAGTCTTGTAACTCTTCTAGAACATAATAAGTTAGGTGACTTTTACAAAGGTGAGATTAGTTTCATCTAAAGGAGGGGACACTTTTGGTTTGAAGAGAGAGTTCTGGGTCATTGGCCTCCATTTCTGATGACACTGAGATGGTGAAAGGTCTGGAGAACAACTCCTGTGAGGAGCATCTGAGGGAACTGGAATTGTTCAGACTGGAGAAAAGAAGGCTGAGAGGAGAACATCTTCTCTACAACTACCTGAAAGGAAGTAGAAGTGAAGGGGGATTGGTTTCTCCTCCCAAATAACAAGTGATACAACAAGAGGAAATGGCCTCAAGTTGCACCAGGGGAGGTTTAGATTGGATATTAGAAGGAACTTCTTTTCTGAAAGAGTTATTAACCACTGGAACTGGCAGCTTGGGGAGGTGGTTGAATCACCATCCTTGGAAATGTTTAAAAGATGAGTAGATGTGGAGCTGAGGGACATGGTTTAAGCACTGGACTTGGCTTAATGGTTGGTATTAAGTATTAAGTTATGGTTGGACTTGATCTTAAAGAGACCACTTGCCTCTGAGTTAGCACTGAAAGTGGCTTCACATTCTTCTTCCTTGAAACCCCACCCTGTGATGACTCTGAAGCAGCTTTTTCTTGGTGTTCAGCATCACCTTTAGCTACTGTTTCACCGCACTTTTATCAAAGTATTCTAGATACAGTGGGAACTCAAGCAAAATATTTAACTACTGTGATAATGAAAGCCTAGACTGTCAGAGGGTTCCTTCTTTGTGCAAAATGTTTCTTTCAGATCGATGGCTGCTTGATTCCCAGTAGAAGAAATTTCTTCCGCTGTTTTTTCTTACACTTTATTTCAAAACATAGAAGTAAAAAGAAGGTGACAAGCAGGGTCAAAAGGAGAAGCAGAGCTGTAGTTCTGGCAAAAAGGGAAATCAATATAACACTGCTTTCCTTATATGTGTATATATATATATATATATGAGTTATTACTTCTTTTGAGTTATTATGAGGTGGGCTTTTTTATTATTTGTTCAGGTACCCATTTTTTCTTTTCTTCTGGCAATCTTTATCTTCATGAAATTCTATCCAAACTGTTTCTGTTTGCAATATGGGATGGTTTAGAATAACTGAAAAAGTTTGTCATAAGTGGAAAATAACTTGAAACTACATTCTACCCTAATATATGCTTTTGCTCCCTCAAAGGGAGAAGCCACTTTTAAAACCAAATTATATAAATGTAATCTCTTACAAACGTCTCATGCAGAGGAGATAGGAAAATAGCTGATGCTGTGAGCTTAAATACACAACATTGATTCAACACTTGTTAAAATAGAGGCTTACCTGGATCATTTTATGTCAGTTTCTGATTCTTTGAGGCTTGAAAAAAATTCAGGAGTATTCCTGGGCAATCATCTTCATATTTGTTGTAGCTTATTTGTTGCAACATGAAAATTTTCAGCCAGCACAGGCTGTCCCAGGACACAGAGGTAAAGATGAAGAGCACAAGAACAAGCATCTCGAGTCAGACTGAAGTTTACCCAAACCATGGAGCATGGCTGTCATCAGGCTCCTGGGGGACAAGACCACAAATACTGTGACCCATTCCCCCTCACAGCCAGGCTGCCCTTTGTCACCTCCTGGTATCTGGGTCTGCTCCTCTTTTCCAATTATTCTGTTTTTATCTTCATGCCCCTTTTAGAACAGAGTGCTCAGAATCAGGGGATGCCTGTGAATTTACACGATGACATGAAAAGCTTTCTTGTGTAATTTTTAAAATTATCATTATTTTAGCTCATGTCCTAATAATTAATAGCATCCTAGCACTGAGCACCAGTGTCAGTGGTAATGTAAATGAAGATGAGCACTCAGACTCATTCCTGTGTCCTTCATTCCTGCTCAATGACCTGCTCTGCTCATGTTTATGTTAGGTAGCACAAATGGTTGAAACAATAAAAATGAGATGTTATGCTATGGAGAACAACAATTTTTCTACACATTTTACATAATCATCTTCTAGTAACATAAGAGTATTCTGTTACACTATTTACTTTGGTTTTATAGTTTCAATTTTCTTTTAACATGATTTTATACTGTCCTTATTTGTGAACTCCTATTAATTATTGTTCTGTGGTTATTTGGGTTTCCTTTTCCTTCCTGAGAACTAACTAGAATTAAAAAAAATATAAAATAATTCCTTCTGTAGTTCAGTCAACTCTCTCCGCCCTGTCTCTTAATGAAGTATTTACTAGGAAGATAATAACTGGAGAAATTAGAAAATATCATTCTGTAATTGCTTAAATTTCTGCTGCTCCTATGTCTTGAGTATTTTGTGAAGTTCTGGTTCTTCCACCTCAAAAGAAATGTGTAATAGAACTATTAAAGACAGAGAGAAAGGGCAAAACCTGTGATCAGATATAAAACAATCTCCATGAAAAAAAAGATTAAATAGACCAAGCTTTTTGGCTTGGGAAGGAGGCCTCTAAAAGTCTGAAAGGTACAAAGAAAATGAACATGAGGCTGCAAACTGTCATTGCTTCGAAACTAAAAATATAGATCAAGGTAACTTAAATGTGAAATTCAGTTCCAGGAGGGCAAACTGAAGCCAATGTTCAAGTTATTAATTGTTAAAAAAGTTTCAAAATATAAAAGAATGAATAGCAAGTTCACTGAAGGTTATGAAATGCAAAACTGTAGATGAAGCTTCTAAATTTGAGTATTTCTAAATTCCTGTGTGTGGTGACAGTGTATTAGGAAGTAGCCTGACTCTCTCTTAGGCTTTTAATAATAAATTTAAGCATTGATAGCATTGTGTACCATCATTTGGGCTGAATAATCTTTACAGTGAGTTTGAAATACTCTCACTAGTGCTTCCTCCATGCAGTATTCTCTATGATGTCATTCTGTCTTCTATTCTACATTTATAACTTTTTTTTTTTTTTCTTTTGGAGTGTGAAACTGCTGCCTCTTTCCTTAATCTTGGTAGCTTTTCCACCTCTGCTTCCCTGCAGGAGCACCAGGCTGATACAAAGACAAGTTAATCAGCCCAGCATATCTAATAACTCAAGCTCTGTGCTGTGTCTCACCTTTAAGGTCATTTTTTGGTGCTGAAGAATCAATTGTAGAAAGGTTTGTCTCTGTCTGGTTTAGGAATTCTGTTTCATTTCAGGGAACTCTCTAATTGTAGGCTTTTTAGACTGGAAAACTACTTTGAAAGTATGGTTTGCCCACATTTTCTATTGTTGCTATGGCTTTTTACTTCCAGATTGATTTTGGAAGGCAATTTAAGTAAAACCACAGTATCCTTCTGCTCCCAGGGAAAGTGGTTTTGGGACAGAGATAACCCACTTATTCTGAAAAGAGCAAGTTTCAAGACAGAAAAACATAACTAATCAAGTGGACTGTGGATCTCAAAATCAGGAGAATCAAACTGATCAAAAAATTCAAACTGAAAACGAGGAGGGACTGTCAGGTCTTGGCATAACTCCAAGAAGTGCAAAACACAATGCTGGTCAAACACATCTATATCTTGACAGAAAAATTTTGAAGCCTACCTGCACAAAAGAGACCTTTCCATCCTTTACAAAACAAGTTTTCAGGTTAATGATAGGTAAAATTTTGCTATTTGCAAAATGAAGGATCATGTCTAAACTACATATTGCCATTAAAGATGTGACCCTCTGCAGCTGGCCAAGATTTCAGGTTTTGTGGCATTTAGCAACACTAATTCCAGTGACAAAATGAAAACTTTAGCAAAAAAAATTATGGAAAATTTTGAAAGGAAGGAGTAGGAAAGTTTGGACAACTGAAGAATTGTACTGACACTCTGAATATAGACTTGCTACTTTGTTTTTTTTTTTTCCTCTCCATCTTTATACACAAATAAAGTGATTGCCTAAGTATCCTGCTCAATAGTATTTCTCCTAAGGGCAGTAGACTCATAATTGTTGTGCAGAGAGTTGTGTAGATCCTTGTAAATTTTATATTCAACATTGATTCTGTATTGTAATACATGTCAAAGCCAGCACAGTATGGCGATAGGCCTGTTTTAGGTCTCTTATGAAAAATTTGTGCACATCCACACCACCTCATCTATACATGTGGTAAATACCATCAGTCGTTCAAGCATATCACATAGCTGCTGTGTTGCATAAATTTGTCTTCCTGGTTTCTCTCATGCAGTGGTGATGTGACTGGATGGTTTTATTTCAGATCTATTGTACATCGAGGTCAACTGGTAGGAGTCATATGCTGGCTCAGGTGATCTGCTGTCTTAAATTGGGTCTGACTTGGTGCCTGAGAATGTCTTGCTTGCAACAGGGGCTTTCTACACTGGAATTCCATGTTGCTTTTCCTTGTCCTTCAGATTGACAAAGTCATGTGCTATTGCAATCTTTTTTAATTGAACTTTAGTGGTATAACTCAATGTCTTAGCATATCTTGCTGTAGCATTTCACTATGTAAAGTGCCAGTGGGAAGACATTATTGTCACCTGGTGATTAAACATACAGCATAGCAGAGAGGAAAGTGTCAGGCTGAATTCACCCAGTGAATGGCAAGAGAACATAGAGGTGCCTCTTGTCAGGTACTAATGAAACAGTCCTCAAAACCCCCAAGATTCCCTGGTAAAATACTGCCCGTGATTTTCATTCCAATCACATAATTATAAACAGCCATTATGTGCCCATCAAGTAGGGACAAGTTGAAGATCACAAATAGCAGGAGTCAAGAAAAACTCAGAACTCAAAAACTTCAGCTTGTGGAAGAGATTCTTTCAAGTAGCATTTCTGTCTGGCTCAGCATTTGCAGCTCAGCTTTGTGCCTGGCAAACAGAGAAGTGTGGACTTATCATCAGAAATAAATTCTCTAAAATACAACCAAGAGTAAAAATTTGCTAGTTTTGTAGTCACCCAATTTCGTTCAATGCATCTGACGGGCATGACACAGCAATGCTAATATTCATCTCAATGTTTACAGTTATTTAGAGGAGTTCTGAAGGCATTTGGTTGCAGTACCTCTTACCAAGAATAACCTTTTTTCAAGCCAGCTTTGCTGTGCAGCTGCACAACATTGAGAGACTCAGACTTCAGTTATCCATAAAGAGCTCAGGAATTTGGGCTCTTCTAAGCAGGAGCTACATCCAAAATCTGCACTCTACCCCAACAATTACTTGGAGCCTAAAAAGTACCTCTGTCATCCATAACAGACATTGCCCTCACATTCAGGCTGTTACCATCTGCATGGAAAGCAGAGGAAAATGGGCACAGTCTGGGCTGAGAAAGTTTGGGATGTCCCAGGTTAAGCCCAGTAAGTACTCTTTGAGTTAAAGTCCTGCATGTTGTGGTGCAGCAGAATTTCTGCAGCATTTCTTGACATTTGCACTTAGTAACTCAGGATTTGGATAATAATAACTGTTCTACACCTGGGAAGCTGATGATCCAGGGGCAAATCTAAATTCACAAATCCCATTATTTCTTTATACTCCTGTAGCTCTTTTTTTCTTCTTCCTTGCAGAAGTGGTACCAAAAATTAGATTCTTGACTGTCCCAGAATTTGCAGAAGAAACTCCTCTTTCTGTGGGACACCATTGTCTTCAAATCTCTGGATTAAGTGATACCATGTGGAAAAAAAAAACAACCTCTTTTGTTCAACCTGAAGAGCTTTCCTCAGTAGGTCCCAGATTCCTGTTGGCATACAATCTTCATATGAGGGAGAGGCTAAAGTGGTTGAAGAGGGACAGCCTGACATTTTTGTGTACATTTTCTTTACATTTCATTTTCTCTAACAGCCAGTAAACATGGAAAAGGTGGAAGTTTGTAGCTTTTTAACATTCCAGTGGGCTCTTTATGTTTTTATACTCCTGTCAGTTCAGCCCTGCTAAAATCCATCTGTCTTGCTTAGGAGCCTAACTCACCTCTGATGATGAAGGTGAGTGGGGAGCTCAGGTTTTGAGCCTGACTCATCCCAAGGTAAAATGGGCTCATTTCTAAATGCACTTTAATGGGGAATGCCAAGAAACAATGTACTTTGCAGTTACCAGCAGCTGGAAGTACCCTCCAAAAGTAAAGCCTGAGATTCCCCTTGGAATATTTGCAAAGGCAGCAGAATTGGTGTGGTCGGAGACACAGGTTTGCTGGCAAGGAATGGAAAAGGATCTAAACAGAACAGGTGGAGTCATTGAGAATGAAAATTAAGAAAAAAGGGAGTTAGGACAGCACCCAGGCTGTCAGGTACATCATCTTATTTACCAGAAACAATATAAAAGCATAAGAAAACTGCCCTCTGTTACCTCATTCTCCATTTAAGTACTGTATATTTTATGCAGCAAATTGTTACCAGCTTCCTAACTGGAAATAATTACACTTTCTTGTTGTTGTCCAAAATGAATAAAAAAGGGAGATTGGCTAGAGTTAAAATACTTTTTTAAAATTTATTTTAATTCATATTAGCTATAAAAATTATAATAGCAGCAGTAAGTAGGGAAATGGGATGAGCATTTAGTTTCCTCAGAAAGGAAGGGAATGAAGCGTACCTCAAGACTTAAAAAAAACATTAATTTATGTGGCTGATTTATTTGACTGCTCAGTGCTGGGTGGTAAAAGCTAGATGTTAGAGATTATTTAGAGATTATTTCTCCCTACACACATGTAAATTAACAGAACAGCTTACTGTCACCCTGGGCTAACAGGGAGTGTAATAGGGAGTGTGATTCCACTGTCTGTTGCAACATTAAGGGAAATTAATCTCATTCTCATTCGGATTTGGTTTTGGGTTTTTTTTTTGTTTTGTTTTTTTGTAATTTATCAAATAATTTATTTATAGAGTAGACCGTGTGGCAAGTAAACAAATATGTTATTTTTACCACTTGCAGCCTGCAAATGTTCTCTGAACGTGAAAAAGAGACAGAGTAAATGTCTTCCCTCCACGTGTGAAAATTCAAACAGCCTGGCAAATAAAGGGATCTGTATTACTGAGTGTTTAGAAAGAGCTGATTTACATACTGGAATAGATCTTTCATGAATTGAACCTCTGGCACATGTTAATTAATGTCCTGCTGTGTCTGGCAGTTTACCAAGGTCTAGGGTTGAATACAGAGGGATCCTTTAGACTGAGAGTGATTTAGAACATAGAGTGAAAAGGAAAAGATTTGTATTAGTACAAGCTGTGAATATTGGTTATGAAGAAGACTTTTTATCTTCATGCAATTAACAGATTAATTGCCACCTATCTCAATATTTTATCGTTAGTATAGTAAAATCTTAATGTAAAATCTGTAGTGTGAGTCAAAACATTTCTATAGTATTGTGCTAGGTGGTAAAAAAAAATATTCTAAAACAATCCAGTAATCCTATTCAGATTCAAGACCAGAGGAGAGGGAATGAATCAGATTAAAGGAAATCCTTGAAAATATTCAATGAGCTTTTGCTCACATGTACATACCAATGTCTTGATTATAATTTTATTCTTTTTTATTTGAGCTTTCAGTGAGCAAATTCCTAGCTATTCTTGGAAACTTCAAGAAAGTAATGTTTTTATGTCAACAATATTGGCAAAAACATCTCTTTTATTCCAGATAATCAATTAAGGTCTTCAGCAGAAAAACATTTAAATGTGAAATTTTCATTCTATCTAGAACAGAAACAATGATCCTCTCATTCAGGCAACTTCTCAGTATCAGAACTGCAACACAAACAACTTGACAGCTAAGGGTAATTCACATAAACTACTGGCTGAATAGTTTCAAATAGCAAATATATCTATGAAAATGATGATATAATGTTTGGCAGCTTGAAATAAAAAGAATCTGAACAGAGGGAAAAAATCCATTAAAAAGCTACTACAGACTTTTCATCATATATTTACTAACAGTTATACACTGCAAAGACCACAGTACTGTGCACTGTATGTTGTAAAAACATTTATGGGCAAATTAGAAGTATGATTATCACAACAATTGCACAATAAGTTTATAGCTTGGTCTAAGAGGTGGCATGTGGCCATGATTCTTGGGAACCTAGTAGAGCCTCAAGTGCAGTCCTACTTGGCACTGTCCAGCTGACAGAATTTCTTCTTCCCTTGCCCCTCTAGGACGTAAGAAGTTAATTTTGTTTTGTTTTGTTTTGTTTTGTTTTGTTTTGTTAAAGTATGCACATATTGTCACCAAGGATGAAGCCATGGTAGCCCCTAGACTCCATCTCCTGTCCTGGGTATCTGCAGCCACAACCATCTGGAGAAATTCACTCAGAAGCACATCTAGAGATGCTTAGGTAGCCAGAGAACAGCTGTGGAGGTCCAAGATTGTAGCAATAACTTGGCCACCCTTGGGAAATTTGTTTCCCTCTTCTGGCTGCTGGTCTTTGAGAAAGCTTTCTCATCCAGGTTTATTAAATGTATCTTAATATTAATTTATAGAGCCTTGTAGTGCTATATTCCAATGTTAACTTAGTAGAATTCATGGAACTAGTGATATTTTCAGGTGTGAGAGAAAACTGGTATTGTATGATTTTTTCCATGAAAACCAAAGACAAGCATTCAGGTGCAATGAGACCTCCAGGAAGAAAAAAATAAAAAATATTTGTTAAATCAAAATAAGCAAATGACATTAATTCCTAGTGAGAAAGGGCTGAATCCTATCCTGTCATCATTTACATCAGCAGAAAATGAGCAATTCTTAAATGTCAACCCCTTCTACAGGTGATACAAAAAGATCCATCTCCACATAGTTTTAGCACAAGTTTACATTTGTGTAAATTTGAATTTAGAACATCTCACTTCAAAATGGTTTCCACTGATGTTCTTCTCAGAATGAAAAGTTAATTCTGACAGCCAACAATTAACTACCTATGACATTTGAAGAGTTTTAAATTTTAAAATGTTCAATACTAATGGACACACTTTGAGTTACTACTCCTACAATTTTTTTTTCCATGTTAGCTCCTTTTCCATGTAGTATTCCTGATGTTCCCCTGTTGGCAGAAAACACCATATCCCTCTGAGTAACTTGGTGGTTGTTCAGACAGCACATTTCTAATTGACCTATTTAACCCTGTTTAGCTCATTAATATCCCCGTTTCTATCTGTGAAATGGGAACAGTGTTACTTGTCTAACTCTAAGAACTAAACAAACTTTTATTTTAATTAATTTTATTTTTCCATTTCTTTCAGAAGACAGGTAATTTCATGTACCCACCTCCTATGTCCTTGACCACAAGAATGAAAGGGTAATCCAGGCATTTTTTATACTGCTCGTGCTACATATAAGCATCATTTTGTCTAAAAATATTATTAGCATATGCTGATCATTTCAAATAGTTTATTTGGCATATGATTTAAACATATTTTATGTCATTTATTTTGCAAATTTCTTCGTAAAAAAACTGTGTTTTTATGTATTACTGGTCCCAGATAGTGTGTTTCCTTCAAGTTAGCTTGACCTAATTAACAACCTTTCTCATTTTTTGAGCTAGTTATCCAAATTCTGAGATATGCATTTTTAAAGGAAGTGCACCACAGCAAGTTCTATGGTTTTCTACTGATCTCAAAATAAAACTCTACTAATTGCTTTTTAGCAATGGAAGTAATGTCTTCTGTGGCTGACAGGGCAAAATTTCACAAAGTTGAGCACTGTTATCTGCTCCACACAGACAACTATTATTTGATAGTGCAAGAGCTAAAAAAGAGCAAAATATCCCAGAAGATGAAAAGGAATAGGAAATCAGGGTGAGAATGACTGGATTTCCACGTACTTAAAGGAAATATTTTGACACTTCAGGCACAGGTTCTGTGACTTACCTCAACTTCCAACACAAAATATCCACATGGAAGCAAGGATTCAAGTGAAACTGGAGACACTTTGGAGGTGGGAATGAAGATGGACAAAGAGAAGACACAATTAATTCTGCCTGGCAACAGAGCCTGGCAATACAGCTGTCCTCATGCTAGGGACATAAGCAAAAACTTAACCTGGAAATGGAGGTGATGGATTCCAACTTACAATAACTTAGATATTTAATTAGAACTCTTAGTTGTTGACTTTGTATCTTCTTGCCCCATAGATCAAGTTGCAGAGCTATCACCATCTGGCCTCAGCAGTGGAACAAGTCTCACTTGGACACTTCTCTTGCCCTTGAGAAATGAGGCAAAGCCTTTTGATCTTTCTTTCTGAAGAGTAAGTAGGATAAGGCTTCTCATCATAAGGTTTCTTAAAAACCCAGACAAAGCAAAAATCAAAGAAATGCAAAGCTGGATGGGTTTCTCCTCTGCCAGCCTTGCCTACAGCTCTGGGAGGAGATTTGCTCAGTACTGGGCATTCTAGAAGCCAGCAACTTCCCCCCAGTCTCCAGATAGCTCTTTTTAGGTTTTTTTTCCTGCCTGACCTCATTTTCTACAATCCTCACACAGCCTCTGAATATGATCTAACTTCTCTTCCCCTGTGTTTGCTGATAGTCCAGACGACTTTCTCCAGAAAAAAACAGACAAACAGATGAAACCACAAAAAAACCACAAACAAACAAATAAAACCAACAGCCAGCCAAATGAAAGAACTTGGAAAGATGTAAGATTTCAGCTAGAAATAGAAACAAGATGAAGAGGTTTCTTCATGTGAAGGTATTTTTCACACAACTTGCACCACTCGTCATGCAAATCTCAAAGACAAGTACCTTCAGTGTGAGCATATCTCTATAATTTTGTGCATCTTCCTAAAGAATACAGATCTAAAAACTTCTCCAGCTTAAAAGAGCAACAGACTCCTTTGACAACAGCTAAGTCTGTATTAGCTTGTTCTGTTTGCATGCTGCTACAAGAAGGCTGTTAGACAGCCTTAGCTCTTAGCTCAGAATGTTCCAGTTTGTCTCTATTTGCTCTCTTTTTTTGTTCACTCTAGCCTCAATGCCTTTTGTTTGGTTATTAATAAATATTTGAAAATTCATAAAATAAAATTAAAAAAAAAATAATTAAATAAGTTAGCTATAAAAGTTATCTAAAGTTATATGTAGTTGGTGGGTACAGATGTATATGTACATCATATACATATGTATATGTATTTTACCACAAAATACAGGCCATAGGTGCTGGAATAATGAATTGGTTTTGCCACTGCATGGCACCTGTACTCCTGTGTGATGCAGTTGGCATTAGTTAATAATGTTATCAGGTGTATCGAACTGAAGTTCTGGATATGAATAGCCCCAGGGTGAAGATATTTCTTTCATTTAAAGGTAGAAACCAGGCAAAAAACTTTTTAATGCATACATCGTTGAGGCTGATGTTTCTCAGAATCTGCAGAGTTACAGCACAACCTCCAGAGAGCTGGAATGCATATTCGCAGTTGGATGGACAGATTATTTGCATGTCCATTATAGATCTGACATCCACAGAAGGTCTGGACTCTGCACCACAGAGCCAATCCACCTGTGTGAAGTGCACACATCCAGATTTCCTGGAATGGAGCAGCTGCTGTCTGGGTCACCTGGAACCACTGAGAAAATATACAAAACCCTTTAAATCCCTCATGACTGAAATGCCATGAGGAGATAAGGGACACAGCCAGGAATACACAGGACATTGGGTGGGTTTTTCATGGTCAGGAGCAGTGATGTGAGGAGACACTTTTCATGTAACACTGGGAGAACAGAAGAGGCTCAGGATCTAATTCTGCTTTTCTGTCCAGTCTGATTTAGTTGCTATGGAAATGTTACAGCTAGTTGCTGTAGTAAAATAAACAAAAGAGAAACTAATCAGAAGCATTTTTCTCCACAAAGCTAGAGAGAAGTGGAAAATTATTTTCTCTTAAAGAATATGTCACCATGTCCCCTGAGACTATACTGAGATGACATAATATCACCTTCTGATAAGTATTATAATAAAAGTGAAAATAAGGCCTCATATAAAGAGAACAATATTTCTTTCATTTGTTAATAGGACAGAAAAAAATGGCAGTTTTTTTAATACCCTAGACACTTGGTCAGGACATGCTATTAATAGTGCTACATATTTATAAGAGGACAGAACTTGGAATGAATGGGTAGGAGGAGAGGAAAATTGTTCAGCTTTTAAAACCCTTTCAGATGAGTATTTTTCTTTCCAGTTATTCAGTGAAGGAAAGGGCATTAATTCACCATGGAGATGGATCTTCATAAGACAACGTTTAACAAATTTATTTCGCAGTGCTTCAGGATAGACTCTGTCATCTTTGTTAAGTAGGAACAGACTCTCAGATGGCAGAAGAAAGGGACTGGTTTCCCCAAAATGCTGGCATCTAAACTTATTCTGAGTGAGTATCAGTGATGTGGTGTCTGCACCATGACTGACTTTACTAGTATCCCTCCCATCCATGCTGGGAAAGTGGCTGAAATAGTCACAGTGAGAGATGGAGAGTTTTACAGGAACAGATCCACCTCAAGGCTTTGCATCATTTTTAGTACAATGAGAGTGCTGCTTCTGCAAGTGCCAAGAGAAGTAAAAAAATGACTGCAAAGTAAATGTTTGAAAGAAAACAAGATTAAGTGGAATGAAAAATTAGTGGAAGCAAAGAAATTTAACTAATAATCACAGATGGACGGAATAAATCAAGAAATGTAACATGTTCATCCTACACCATTTTTTGCTGGAGAAGAGAAGATTTTTTGAGACACAATTCTCAGTCGTTTTTTAAAAGAACTGTCAGGTAACACCCTGAGTAAGACCAGTGAGGAGATTCTCCTCACATTGCTTGAGGGATGAAATCCCCAGAGTACAGGGGTTATGATGCTCAACTTCCAGTAGAGTTTCACTGCATAATTAACCTCTCTTAGTCTTGACTGAAGGCAAGTTTCAGGCTGGAAAATGTGGGAAGGCAGAGTAACAATAACCAGTTGTCTCTAGCCATCACCTTCACATTTTAATTACCTTTCTAAAAATAGGTTTTCCAGAGCCTGGTGTGGTACATGGAAAGAAGACACCCCTGTAGGATACTTACAGAGATGCAGTTGGGAGCTGGAAGACCAATCTCTGGCATGGGGGCAAAGGAAGATGAGAAGTGGCATCAGAGTGCAACACTGCATGTTAATGTATTGGTACAGCAGGTCTGGATGTGTTGGGGCTAGCAAGTCTGATGAAACTTTCCTAACAGCATCCCTGGCCTGAGGGACACGAGATGACAAACCATGAGACAGGGGAGACAACATGCAGAGAAGTGTCCACGGGTCACGCATGTACCAGAAGTTGACTCTAATTGATGGAAAAACTGATGTGCAGGTTGAGTGCCTGGCTGTGGGGAAGCATTCATCCCTGATGGGTTATTGTGGTCCCTTCCCTAAGCAGGGACAGTTGTTGTGGTCCTTTCCCTAAGTAAGGTGTTTTTGTTTTGGTTTGGTTTGAGGTTTTTTTTGTATAAATAAATAAAATCTTTGTTTTAAACAGAGAAGTGCTGCTTGGTAAGAGGATTGAAGTGCAAACAACCCCCATGATATCTTAGCACAGGCCCATCACTGCAATCAACACCTTACCTGAGGCTTTTGTGGGTACAGTTCAAGTATGATTGAGTAAAGGCAAATGAGGTTATATGAGGTAGGAAGTTCATGTTTAAAGTTCAAGTTTAAAAAATCAAAAAAAATAAAATCCACATGCTCAAAGTGATATTGCATTAAAATGGCTTGTTTTGTCTCATGAAATCTTTCACACTCCTTTCTTGAACCCCTTAAATTTGAGTTTGCAGCCTCGTCTCAATTTGTCTAAGGAAAAAAATTGCCATGGTAAGCCAGGAGAAAGATGAAAACTTCTGATTTGCAGCACTTTTCTTCATTCTATGGCAATGTTATGCTTAGGGCTTGATTCAATTAATTTCTAAAGGTTTTGTTAATTTTGTTTTGTTAATTTCTAAAGGTTTCTAAAGGTTTTTGGGGAGTTGTAATGTTTTCTGCCAGCCTGACATTTCAGAAGGGCTTTGGTATCCACCAGACCCTATGTCATGCTTTCCGGGTTTTTATACATAATGTAGCTCCTGACACAAACACAAATCCTGCAACTGAATCCTTTGAAAGCCAAGAATTTCACCAGGGCAAAACTTCTGAATCACAGAATCAGACTTATGTGATGGAAGACACCTCTGGATGTCATCTGGCCAACCTCCCCTGCCAGAGCAGGTTCACCAAGAGGAGGTTGCTCAGGATGGCATCCAGGTGGATTTTGAATGTCTCCAGAGACAGACACTCCACCAATTCTCTGGACAACCTATTATAGTATTGTTACCCTTACAGCAGATAAGTTTCTCTTGATGCTTCACCTGAACCTCTTGTGATCCAGTTTGTGACCATTGCTGCTTGTCCTGTCACTGCACACCACTGCAAAGAGCCTGGTCCCATCCTCCTGACAAGTGCCCTTCAAATATTCATAAGCATGGATGAGATTTCCCCCTCAGTCTTCCCTTCTCCAGGCTGGACAGACCCAGCTTTCTCAGCCTTTCCTTGTACATCAGATGCTCCAGTCCCCAAACCATCTTAGTGGCTCTGTGCTGGACTCTCTCCAGCAGTTTTTTGTCCTTCATAAATTGTGGAGCACAGAACTGGACACAGCACTCCTGATGGGGCCTCACCAGGGCAGAGTAGAGGAGAATAATAACATCCCTTGGCCTGCTTGCAATACTCTTTTTGGTGCAGCCCATGATACCATTGGGCTTCTTGGCCACAAGGCCACACAGATGGCTCATGGTCATTCTTCTGTCCACCAGGACCCCCAGGTGCCTTTCCTCTAACAGATCAGTCCCTGGTACATGAGGTTGATCTTTCCCAGATGCAAGACTCTACACTTTTCCTCTTTCTAATTCATTAAATTTCTTCCTGCCCAGCCCTCCAGCTTATCCAGGTTCCTTTGAATGGCAGCACAGCCTTCTGGGGTGTCAGCCACTCCTCCCATCTTTTTGTCATCAGCAAACTTGCTGAGAGGATGCTCTGTCCCATCATCCAGGTCAGTGATGAATATGTTCAAAAGGAGTGGCTGAGTACTAAACCCTGAGGGACTCCACTAGAAGAGGCCTCCAAATAGACTGTTCCACTGACCACAACTCTCTGACTTCTTTCCTTTAACCAGTTCATAATCCCTCTGACTACTGGATCATCCAGACCACAGTTCCTCAGTTTAGTTGGGAGGATGCTCTGGGAGATAATAGAATCATAGAATCACAGAATCACAGAATTGGCTGGGTTGGAAGGGACCTCAGAGATCATCAAGTCCAACCCTTGATCCACTACTGCTGCGGTTGCTAGACCATGGCACTGAGTGCCACATCCAGTCTCTTTTTAAATATCTCCAGGGATGGAGAATCCACTACTTCCCTGGGCAGCCCATTCCAATGTCTGATCACCCTCTCCAGAAAGAAATTCTTTCTAATATCCAACCTAAACCTCCCCTGGCACAACTTGAGACCATGTCCTCGTGTCTTGCTGAGAGCTGCCTGGGAAAAGGGACCAACCCCCCCTGGATCCAACCTCCTTTCAGGGAGTTGTAGAGAGTGATGGTGTCTCCCCTGAGCCTCCTCTTCTCCAGGCTGAACTCTCCCAGCTCACAGGATCTGTGCCCAAGTCCCTTTGCCAGCCCAGTTGCCTCCTTTGGACCTGCTACTGGACCTCAATCTCCTTCCTAAACTGAGGGGCCCAGAACTGGACACAGTACTCAAGGTGTGGATGGCATCAAATACTTTACAGAAATCAAGATAAACCACATCCACAGCATTACCATCATCTATCCTCCTGGTTATGTTGTCATAAAAGTCTGTCAGTCTGTTTAAAAATGACTTCCCGTTCCAAAAAGAAACCTTTCTCTTTCCGACCACACCAATTCTGCTGCCTTTGCAAATATTCCAAGGGGAATCTCAGGCTTTACTTTTGGAGGGTACTTCCAGCTGCTGGTAACTGCAAAGTACATTGTTTCTTGGCATTCCCCATTAAAGTGCATTTAGAAATGAGCCCATTTTACCTTGGGATGAGTCAGGCTCAAAACCTGAGCTCCCCACTCACCTTCATCATCAGAGGTGAGTTAGGCTCCTAAGCAAGACAGATGGATTTTAGCAGGGCTGAACTGACAGGAGTATAAAAACATAAAGAGCCCACTGGAATGTTAAAAAGCTACAAACTTCCACCTTTTCCATGTTTACTGGCTGTTAGAGAAATGAAATGTAAAGAAAATGTACACAAAAATGTCAGGCTGTCCCTCTTCAACCACTTTAGCCTCTCCCTCATATGAAGATTGTATGCCAACAGGAATCTGGGACCTACTGAGGAAAGCTCTTCAGGTTGAACAAAAGAGGTTGTTTTTTTTTTCCACATGGTATCACTTAATCCAGAGATTTGAAGACAATGGTGTCCCACAGAAAGAGGAGTTTCTTCTGCAAATTCTGGGACAGTCAAGAATCTAATTTTTGGTACCACTTCTGCAAGGAAGAAGAAAAAAAGAGCTACAGGAGTATAAAGAAATAATGGGATTTGTGAATTTAGATTTGCCCCTGGATCATCAGCTTCCCAGGTGTAGAACAGTTATTATTATCCAAATCCTGAGTTACTAAGTGCAAATGTCAAGAAATGCTGCAGAAATTCTGCTGCACCACAATATGCAGGACTTTAACTCAAAGAGTACTTACTGGGCTTAACCTGGGACATCCCAAACTTTCTCAGCCCAGACTGTGCCCATTTTCCTCTGCTTTCCATGCAGATGGTAACAGCCTGAATGTGAGGGCAATGTCTGTTATGGATGACAGAGGTACTTTTTTAGGCTCCAAGTAATTGTTGGGGTAGAGTGCAGATTTTGGATGTAGCTCCTGCTTAGAAGAGCCCAAATTCCTGAGCTCTTTATGGATAACTGAAGTCTGAGTCTCTCAATGTTGTGCAGCTGCACAGCAAAGTTGTCTTGAAAAAAGGTTATTCTTGGTAAGAGGTACTGCAACCAAATGCCTTCAGAACTCCTCTAAATAACTGTAAACATTGAGATGAATATTAGCATTGCTGTGTCATGCCCGTCAGATGCATTGAACGAAATTGGGTGACTACAAAACTAGCAAATTTTTACTCTTGGTTGTATTTTAGAGAATTTATTTCTGATGATAAGTCCACACTTCTCTGTCTGCCAGGCACAAAGCTGAGCTGCAAATGCTGAGCCAGACAGAAATGCTACAGGGCCTGGCAAAGACTGGAAAGAATCTCTTCCACAAGCTGAAGTTTTTGAGTTCTGAGTTTTTCTTGACTCCTGCTATTTGTGATCTTCAACTTGTCCCCACTTGATGGCCACATAATGAATGTATATGTGCCCACAATCCATACTGCTCGCTCATGGTCATCCCCTCCACCAGGACTCCTGGAACTTTTTTGACTGAGCTGTATTCCAGCAGGTCAGTCCTTAACCTGCCCTAAACCTGTCCTATGTTGAACCTCATTATGTTTTCTCTGCTTATCTCTCCAGCTGGATGATAGCACAGCTGTTTGACAAGTAAACTTTGTACTTGCTGTTCCAGGTTCAAAGACTGAGCTTTTTGCATTATTGTGTTAAACAGAGTTCTAGGTAAATATTTGCAAATCTTCAGGCAGGGTTATATTTTATTTATATGTCACTGTCATCATTTCTATAGGTTTTCCTTGGTAGCGCCCAAGGAGCCCCATCTTAAAAATGCCTTTGTCATTTTTTAAATTCCTGATGCTTACAGGAGAAAGTCTACAAGAATTTATCACTGAAGCTTCTATAAGTCTAAGATGATGCACAGGTTTACTTTTTTGAATAAGCTCACAATACAAAATGCATATTTTACAGGTATCAGTTTTGGGAACACTGCTGCCCGCTCCTCCTCTACACACATGATATTGACATCCTCATAATCTTACCCATCATGGAAGATGTTCATTGAAGCATAAGCTCTGAAATCAAACATGCATTATCATGCTAGAGTAAGACCCATATTCCTCCAAAATCTGGATTAAAATTCTTGTAGTTCTCTTCC